>NC_134904.1:18758574-18808574 GCF_041734735.1 Babylonia areolata | reverse complement strand
TCCACATCAACAACTCCCAACAACACCCCACCCTCCCCTCCACTCAAATCCGCAGTTTATCCTCCAGCATGGTTTTCTCGGACAGGGCCTGGCTGTACTCGTTCTCCCAGTGTAGATATGTCCCCCCCCCCCCCCACCCACCCACACACACAAAAAAACAACAATACCCTCCCCCCCCAAAGACACTCACACTCTGACATCCGCAGTTTCCCCTCCAGCATGGAGAACAGGACAGGGCCTGGCTATACTTGTTCTCCCAGTGCAGATACCCCCATCCCTCACCTCTATAGCAACAACAAAACATCTATACCAACCCTCCTCCCCACACACCCACACACTCACATCCTCAGTTTCCCCTCCAGCATGGTTTTCTCGGAGGCTCCGGACAGGGCCTGGTTGTACTCGTTCTCCCAGTACAGGGCTTTGGCCTGGGCAGCCTCCACGTCCTTCTGCAGCTTGGAGATGGTGTTGTGCTGCAGCATGATCGTGTCTTCCAGCTCCTCACGGAAAGACGACATGTTGCGACGGAACGCCTCCAGCAACGCCAACCGCAGTTTCTCCTTGCACCGCAGTTGCTGTGGAGGGGGGAATGAGGGGGAGGGGGGGGAGAGGGTGGTATTATTGTTGTTGTGAGAAATAGTGTTGTTGTTGCTGTGGAGGGGGGAGGGTAGTGTTATTGTTGTTGTGAGAA
Organism: Babylonia areolata; assembly: GCF_041734735.1. Lineage (NCBI taxonomy): Eukaryota > Metazoa > Mollusca > Gastropoda > Neogastropoda > Buccinidae > Babylonia > Babylonia areolata. Next base: position 18,807,883 of record NC_134904.1, on the reverse strand, counting down.
GTAGTGTTGTTGTTGCTGTGGAGGGCGGAGTGAGGGGGGGGGGGTGTTACTGTTATTGTGAGAAGTAGTGTTGTTGCTGTGGAGGGGGGTTAGGGGGTGGGGGAGGAAGGGTGTTATTGTTGTTGTGAGAAGTAGTTTTGTTGTTGCTGTGGAGGGGGGGTAGGGGGTGAGGGGGTGGTATTGTTGTTGTGAGAAGTAGTGTTGTTGTTGCTGTGGAGGGGGGGTAGGGGGTGAGGGGGTGGTGTTATTGTTGTTGTAAGAAGTAGTGTTGTTGTTGCTGTGGAGGGGGAGGGGGTGGTGTTATTGTTATTGAAGGGACAGGCAGACACAGACAAGACACATGACACAGTGAGAGATAGACACAGACCCAAACCCAACACCCCCGCCCCCCATCCCAGCCCTCAAATCCACGCACGGAGAGCAGAGAGGTGAGGGTCTTGTGCCTGGTCATGACGGCCCTGGGTTCGTCATAGCCGCCGCCCTCCGCCATGACTGAGGTCAGGAAGTCGTAGTACAAGGAGTAGCGGTCCACCTCGAACTCCAGGCTGCTCTGCTGGGCCTCACACTTGGCCTTCTCCTCCAGCAACCTGGGGGGGGGGGATGGAGGGGGAGGGATGGGGAGTGGGGTTGAGAGAGAGAGAGGGAGAGAGAAAGAGAGGGGCGGGAGAGAGGGAGGGAGAGGGGGAGGGAGAGACAGAGGGGAAGGGGGAAGGAGGGAGAGAGAGGGGGGAGGAAGGAGAGAGTGAGAGGAGGATGGAGGGAGAGACGGGGTTGAGGGAGAGAGGGAGAGAAAGAGAGGAGGGAGGGAGAAAGAGAAAAAGAGAGAGGAAGAGAGAGGGGGGGGAGGGATAGACAAATAAAGAGATTCAGATTCGGTTATTTTATTCGTTTAAGAGGGCAACAATATAGTGTTATTAGACAAGCACCGCAGGTCCCTAGAAAAAGAAATTTACAACACAGAATTTCAGACAAAACAGGAGAGAGACAGACAGACAGACAGACAGACAGAGACAGACAGAGACAGAGACAGACAGACAGACAGACAGACAAAGACATAGAGACACAGATACAAACAGACAGACAGACTGGAGAGGGTGGGAGGGAGAGAGTCGAGGGGGGATAGATATATTTAAATGACAGAGAATGCTGGGCCTCCAACTGGGCCTTCTCCTCCAGCAACCTGAGAGACAGACAGACAGACAGACAGAGACAAAGAGAGAGGAGAGAGACAGAGAGACAGACAGAGAGACAGAGAGAGAGGAGAGAGACAAGCAGAGGCAGAAACAGACTGACACAGACACAGAGAGAGACAGTGAGACAGACAGACAGGCTGACAGAGACAGAGAGACAAAACAGAGACAAAGAGACACGAGAGACAAAGAGACAGAGACAGGGAGAGACAGAGACATAGATACACAGTGACAGACATACCTACACACACTGAGACAGACAGAGAGGGGAGGGTGGGAGAGAGGGAGACGAGGAGGGAGAGAGATACATATATAAATGAGAGAGAGTGAACGAGAGAGGGGAGAGAAGAGAGGAAGAGGGGGAGAGAGAGGGAGAAAGAACAAGAGAGAGAGACGGGGAAGTTGAGAGAAAAATGATAAATTATGATAATAATTATGCTGAAACTTTGCGTTAAAAAAAATGTGATTTTACGCCCGTCTCCTGTGATCTACTGAGCACAGTTGCTGTCGTCCGCTCCCTCCTGTTCCAGCAAACTGACAGTCGCACCAGTGGTACGTAGAAACAGCATCAAAGTTTCATTTTCTCACCTTCTTTTCCTTCTTCTTCGTTCGTGGGCTGCGACTCCCACGTTCACTCGTATACATGAGTGGGCTTTTCCGCGTATGACTGTTTTTACCCCGCCATGCAGGCAGCCATACTCGGGCGGTGGGGGTGGGGGTGAGGGTGGGGGTGTATGCCGGGTACGTTCTCGTTTCCATAACACACCCCCCACGCCCCCATCCACCTCCCCCAGAACACTGACACTGGATCTTTAACGTTCGTATTTGATCTTCTGCGTGCGTATACACACGAAGGGGGTTCAGGCACTGGCAGATCTGAACATCTGTTGAAGGAGAAAATCTCCACTCATTACCTACCAGGCGCCGTAACCGGAACTGAATGCCGGAACCTTCAGATTGAATGATTTAGTTTCTCCAGGAGGCGTCAATACGTTCGGAAAAATCCATATACACTACACCACCTCTGCTAGGCAGATGTCTGACCAGCAGCGTAACCCAACATGCTTAGTCAGGCTTGGAGTGCATACATATATGTATTTGTGTACCAATCAGAGTGGATTTCTTCGACAGAATTACATTCTTGCCACACACACACACACACGCGCGCGCGCGCGCGCACACACACACACACCTTAGCTACACACACAAACACACACACATGCACACACACACACACACACACACACACACACACACGCACGCACGCATGCACATACACACACACACACACACCACAGCTACACACACAGACAGACACACGCACGCACGCACGTACACACACACACACACCACAGCTACACACATAGACACACGCACGCACGCACACACACACACATACACACACGCACGCACACACACACACATACACACACACCACAACTACACAGACAGACACACGCACGCACGCACGCATACAGACACACACACACACACACACACACAAGGAAATGAAGTGTGCGAAGATTCCAACGATGGAATTCTCAAAGTTAGAATGTTCTCCTTTTTCATGCATTTAACAGCACCACACAAAGGGATACTGAACTACTGGCATCAGATTATCAGTTGAATGATTAGTCGATGGACTGATTTATCGAATGGCTGACTGATATTTCCGACTCACGCTTCGATCTCTTGGTCTTTTTGCAGAATGATGTCTCTTTCTTTGTTGGCCTTATTTCTTGCTCTGGTTAGTTTGGCGTCGTTTTCCTTGGGGAGGGAAGAGGGGTGGGCATTGAAAGACACAACAAATGTGATGGGTGGAAATCCCAACCATATACGGCCAATCAATAAATGAATAAATGAATGCTTGTCTATGTTGTGATAACCCCACTGACCAAATTCCTCTGAATCATCTCTATGATGTTGCATAGAATTAGTCTGCGAATGAATATTCATTGTTCTGCCAATATTATTTTGATGAAAACCAGGCATCATGATATCACATGGAATCAATGAGTGAATGAATACTTATTGTTCTTCCCATATTAATCTGACGCAAACAAAGCTTTATAATATCACATGGAATCAATAAGTTAACGAATACTTAACGTTCTGCCCACATTATCATTCTGTTGTAAACTAAGCGTTACAGTACAGCATGGATCAATGTTCGTGTGAATATCCGTTGTTCTACTGGCCGTATTAATTCTGATGTGAAATAATTTATATTCAATCAATGCACTTCAGATTTAGGGCCTATATATATTGTTGTAATTTCACAATGTACAACATTACTTTTGCATCTGTAAACCTTTATCTAAATATTTTAAAACGTTGAAAAAAATCTTTGAGATCATACAGTTCTTCCTATCTTATCCTATTATAGTTTTTATCCTATCTTATCTTACCTTACCTTATCTCATCTTATCCTATCTTACCTTATTCCGCCCTGTCCTAACCTTTCTCATCCTATCTGATTTTATCCTATCTTACCTTATTCCGCCCTATCCTAACCTTTCTCATCGTATCCTGTCTTATCCTATCTTACCTTATTCTGCCCTATCCTAACCTTTCTCATCGTATCCTGTCTTATCCTATATCATCTTATCCTATATCTTACTTTATTCCACCCTATCCTAACCTTTTTCATCATATCCTGTCTCATCCTATCTCATCTTATCCTATATCTTACTTTATTCCACCCTATCCTAACCTTTCTCATCATATCCTGTCTTATCCTATCTCATCTTATCCTATCTTACCTTATTCCGCCCTGTCCTAACCTTTTTCATCGTATCCTGTCTTATCCTATATCATCTTATCCTATCTTACTTTATTACACCCTATCCTAACCTTTCTAATCCTATCCTGTCTTATCCTATCTCATCTTATCCTATCTTACCTTATTCCGCCCTATCCTAACCTTTCTCATCGTATCCTGTCTTATCCTATATCATCTTATCCTATCTTACTTTATTACACCCTATCCTAACCTTTCCTTTTTCATCCTATCCTGTCTTATCCTATCTCATCTTATCCTATCTTACCTTATTCTGCCCTATCCTAACCTTTCTCATCGTATCCTGTCTTATCCTATATCATCTTATCCTATATCTTACTTTATTCCACCCTATCCTAAACTTTTTCATCATATCCTGTCTTATCCTATCTCATTTTATCCTATCTTACCTTATTCCGCCCTATCCTAACCTTTCTCATCGTATCCTCTCTTATCCTATATCTTACTTTATTCCACCCTATCCTAACTTTTTTCATCATATCCTGTCTTATCCTATCTCATTTTATCCTATCTTACCTTATTCCGCCCTATCCTAACCTTTCTCATCGTATCCTCTCTTATCCTATATCATCTTATCCTATATCTTACTTTATTACACCCTATCCTAACCTTTCTCATCCTATCCTGTCTTATCCTATCTCATCTTATCCTATCACCTTATTACACCCTATCCTAACCTATCTCATCTTATCCTATCTTACCTTATTCCAACCTATCCTAACCTTTCTCATCCTATCCTGTCTTATCCTATATCATCTTATCCTATATCTTACTTTATTCCACCCTATCCTAACCTTTTTCATCATATCCTGTCTTATCCTATCTCATCTTATCCTATCTTACCTTATTCCGGCCTATCCTAACCTTTCTCATCGTATCCTGTCTTATCCTATATCATCTTATCCTATATCTTACTTTATTACACCCTGTCCTAACCTTTCTCATCATATCCTGTCTTATCCTATCTCATCTTATCCTATTACCTTATTACACCCTATCCTAACCTTTCTCATCCTATCCTCTCTTATCCTATCTCATCTTATCCTATATTACCTTATTCCACCCTATCCTAACCTTTCTCATCCTATCCTGTCTTATCCTATATCATCTTATCCTATATCTTACTTTATTCCACTCTATCCTAACCTTTTTCATCATATCCTGTCTTATCCTATCTCATCTTATCCTATATCTTACCTTATTCCGCCCTGTCCTAACCTTTCTCATCGTATCCTGTCTTATCCTATATCATCGTATCCTATATATTACTTTATTCCACCCTATCCTAACCTTTTTCATCATATCCTGTCTTACCCTATCTCATCTTATCCTATCTTACCTTATTCCAACCCATCCTAACCTTTCTCATCATATCCTGTCTTATCCTATCTCATCTTATCCTATCTTACCTTATTCCGCCCTGTCCTAACCTTTTTCATCGTATCCTGTCTTATCCTATATCATCTTATCCTATCTTACTTTATTACATCCTATCCTAACCTTTCTCATCCTATCCTGTCTTATCCTATCTCATCTTATCCTATCACCTTATTACACCCTATCCTAACCTATCTCATCTTATCCTATCTTACCTTATTCCAACCTATCCTAACCTTTCTCATCATATCCTGTCTTATCCTATCTCATCTTATGCTATCTTACCTTATTCCGCCCTGTCCTAACCTTTTTCATCGTATCCTGTCTTATCCTATCTCATCTTATCCTATCTTACTTTATTACACCCTATCCTAACCTTTCTCATCCTATCCTGTCTTATCCTATATCTTACTTTATTCCACCCTATCCTAACCTTTCTCATCGTATCCTGTCTTATCCTATATCATCTTATCCTATCTTACTTTATTACACCCTATCCTAACCTTTCCTTTTTCATCCTATCCTGTCTTATCCTATCTCATCTTATCCTATCTTACCTTATTCCGCCCTATCCTAACCTTTCCTTTTTCATCCTATCCTGTCTTATCCTATATCATCTTATCCTATATCTTACTTTACTCCACCCTATCCTAACCTTTTTCATCATATCCTGTCTTATCCTATCTTACTTTATTACACCCTATCCTAACCTTTCTCATCCTATCCTGTCTTATCCTATATCTTACTTTATTCCACCCTATCCTAACCTTTTTCATCATATCCGGTCTTATCCTATATCATCTTATCCTATCTTAGCTTATTCCACCCTATCCTGACCTTTCTCATCGTATCCTGTCTTATCCTATCTCATCTTATCCTATCACCGTATTACACCCTATCCTAACCTTTCTCATCGTATCCTATCTCATCTTATCCTATCACCGTATTACACCCTATCCTAACCTTTCTCATCCTATCCTGTCTTATCCTATCTCATCTTATCCTATCACCTTATTACACCCTATCCTAACCTTTCTCATCCTATCCTCTTTTATCCTATCTCATCTTATCCTATATTACCTTATTCCACCCTATCCTAACCTTTCTCATCGTATCCTGTCTTATCCTATATCATCTTATCCTATATCTTACTTTATTCCGCCCTATCCTAACCTTTCTCATCGTATCCTATCTCATATTATCCTATCTTACCTTATTCCGCCCTATTCTAACCTTTCTCATCGTATCCTGTCTTATCCTGTATCATCTTATCCTATATCTTACTTTATTCCACCCTATCCTAACCTTTTTCATATCCTGTCTCATCCTATCTCATCTTATCCTATCTTACCTTATTCCGCCCTATCCTAACCTTTCTCATTGTATCCTGTCTTATCCTATCTCATCTTATCCTATCACCTTATTACACCCTATCCTAACCTTTCTCATCCTATCCTGTCTTATCCTATATCTTACTTTATTTCACCCTATCCTAACCTTTTTCATCATATCCTGTCTTATCCTATATCATCTTATCCTATCTTAGCTTATTCCACCCTATCCTGACCTTTCTCATCGTATCCTGTCTTATCCTATCTCATCTTATCCTATCACCGTATTACACCCTATCCTAACCTTTCTCATCCTATCCTGTCTTATCCTATCTCATCTTATCCTATCACCTTATTACACCCTATCCTAACCTTTCTCATCATATCCTGTCTTATCCTATCTCATCTTATCCTATCACCTTATTACACCCTATCCTAACCTTTCTCATCCTATCCTCTTTTATCCTATCTCATCTTATCCTATATTACCTTATTCCACCCTATCCTAACCTTTCTCATTGTATCCTGTCTTATCCTATATCATCTTATCCTATATCTTACTTTATTCCGCCCTATCCTAACCTTTCTCATCGTATCCTATCTCATCTTATCCTATCTTACCTTATTCCGCCCTATTCTAGCCTTTCTCATCGTATCCTGTCTTATCCTATATAATTTTATCCTATATCTTACTTTATTCCACCCTAACCTTTTTCATATCCTGTCTCATCCTATCTCATCTTATCCTATCTTACCTTATTCCGCCCTATCCTAACCTTTCTCATTGTATCCTGTCTTATCCTATCTCATCTTATCCTATCACCTTATTACACCCTATCCTTTCTCATCCTATCCTGTCTTATCCTATCTCATCTTATCCTATCACCTTATTACACCCTATCCTAACCTTTCTCATCCTATCCTCTCTTATCCTATCTCATCGTATCTTATATTACCTTATTCCGCCCTATCCTAACCTTTCTCATCATATCTTGTCTTATCCTGTATCATCTTATCCTACCTGATCTCATCTTATCCTATCCTGTCTTGTTCTCTCTTATCCTATCTTATCACGTCCTATCTTACTCTATCTCATCTGACCTTATATTACCCTATCACTCCTCTTTTGCAACATCTCCAGTGGCTTCCTGTCTCACACAGAATAAAGTACAAGATCAGCACTCTGTTATAGATGTATTCACAAATCTGCCCCTTCCTATCTCTGTGGCTGCCTTCACCTCTACACTCCATCTCGCTCTCTACGATCGGCTTCCGATCCACTCTGTTTTCGCATACCCACATTCAAACACTCCACTGTTGACTGCCGTTCTTTCTGTGTCTCTGGACCTTGCAATTGGAATGAACTTCCTCTTTCGTTTCGTCACGTCTCCGCACTCAGCTCTTTCAAGTCTGGCCTTAAAACCCACCCCTTCCCATGATAGCCTCCCTTCCGTGCCTCTTCCTTGTCTTCAGTTTCTCTAGTTTTTAGAGTTATGCATGCGTGTGAATGACAGGTGCGAAAGCGCTTTGATTTGTCTCTGCACAAGATTCAGTGCTATATAAATATCATTATTATAATTATTATTGTTGTTATCCCATCTTGTCCTATCTTATATGATATCTCATCTTATCTTATCCTGTCTTATCCCATCCTATTTCATCCTATCTCATCTTATCCTATTTTATCCTGTCCAATCTCATCCTATCCCACCCTATCCTACCTTATCTTATCCCATCATATCCTATCTTATCCTAACTTACCTGACCTTATCCTATCTTACCTTTTTTCTATCATATCTTACCTTATCCTATCTTATCCGATGTTATCACACCTTATCTTATTAACTTCTTATCCTATCCCACCTTATCCTATCTAATTTGATCCTATCTTATCCTACCTTACCCTATCATATCTTACCTTATCCCTTCTTATCTTATCCTATCCCATCTTATCCTATCTTATCCCATCTCATCTTATCCATTCATATTTTATCTTACCTGATCCCGTCTTATCTTACCTTGTCCTATCCCATCATATCTTACTTGATCATATCCCCTATTATCTTATCCCATCCTATCCTAATTTCTCTTAACTCATGTTGTCTTGTCTTATCCTGTGAGGACTCACGCGGATGAAGGTGTCGAACTTGAGCAGGGACTCCTTCAGCTGGTTCTCTCGTATCTCGATCTCGTCTCTCCGTGCTGCCAGGCTCTCCATCTTCATCCTGAACTCCTGTCACCGCCAGCAACGTCACAGTCACAACTACCTTAACTTCCGTCGTCATCTTTAGTTCATTCGTTCGTTCACTCACTCATTTACTTTCTTGGCTTTTTTTTTCGGGGGGGGGGGGGGGGCTTCATTCATTGCCCTGAACTCATCTGTGTGTGTGTGTGTGTGTGTGTGTGTGTGTGGCAGTGAGCGGGCGTGTGTGACCCAGTGAGCGAGCCGCGTGCGTCGCGGTGTGTGTGTGTGTGTGTGTGTGTGTGTGTGTGTGTAAGGATGTGTGATGATGATGGTGATACCGACCTCCTTCTCTGCCTTGCGAGCTTTCTCCACCTCCTCCAGCTCCCTGCGTTTCTCCAGAATCTGTGTTGCTGGAGTCAGATGCTCCTTCTCCCTTTGTGGCATGTAGCTGCAGCGGACACACACACACACACACACACACACACACACACACAGAGGAAAAAATAGAGATACTGTCAAAAAAAAGAAAAAAAGATTAAAAAGGAAAGAAACTGGCCTTCAGATCATGTTGCCAACAAGCAGGGAAGAAAATAAGTCTTGATCGCCTCTCACCATATCTTAGTTGTACTTGCGATAATTTATAGAGGCATGAATGGCGGCCGACAGGCTCACATGCTGACATTGACATTCCTGGGCTGTTCGATACTCATGGTAGACAATCTTTTGACGGTTAGCCAAAAACTCTTTGGGGAATTCCACAACTCTGTATTTGTACAAGTAAGTGGCCCTATAGCCAATGGCTGTTGGTCAAAGTAAAAATAGACACTTTCTAAAAACAAACTCCGCACTTGAGAAAAAATAAGTCCAATTTTATCAATTTTACGAATGCTGCAGTTCACCAGATTTAGGTATACCACACAACACACACACAAACATACAACTGACCCTCAGCTCAGTGTCAGTGCCTGTCAGCGAACGTCTGTTGTTGTTTTTACAATAATCATACATGAATGCGACAGACACCAGTGGTCCGGGAAGCGTATAACGCCGTCAGTTGCTGGGGTATATAAAGTGACTGTCGATCCATAGAAAGCGGGAGACGGCAGGACAGGCAGGCGACAGGTCGTGATGGTGGACTTCGCGGGTTGCGAAAAAAACAAACACGAACGACGTGTGAAGGCATGGTTCGTTGAACGAAGGCAACTCAGCTCGCCCCGTTGCCTTTGTGCAATGCCGCAGTTTTCGTCAGGGGGCTTATATGTCTGACATGCGTTTCGAACACCATTGTGTGTGTCCGAGGAGAAGGCACCAGTACTCTCACGTCTAGGCCGCTTATACTGTCATCTCCTTTTTGTTTTCCCCTTCACCCCGATCCTCCCACCATCCCCCTTTCTGATCAATGATTGTCGGAATAGCCTAATGACAACGGTGATAAGAGAGGACTGCCAGCTCGATTTGTGTACTGAACATTGCTAACAAAATTATTGGCACAAACTGACAAAGCAACTTTCCTTGGCTGATCTGTACCACTATGATCCAGCAGTGAAGCGGAAGGTTTTTCGAGTTACTAATGACTGCTCTCACCCTATGTGTTCCCGTTTTGAACTGTTCCCGTCTGGCCGGCGATGCCACTTGCAATGGAAAAGATATATTCAAATGATCATTTATTCCCACAGCAGTCTCGGTTTCAAGCGCTTCCATGCACTGACACAACTGACATGGCTGTCTGTATATCAAAGCCTATCTGTGATTTGCACATCTTTCATTTACTGATTAGTAATTCACATTTACCTTTTATTGCATTTTCTGATTTAAACTGTCTGTATATCAAAGCCTATCTGTGATTTGCACATCTTTCATTTACTGATTTAGTAATTCACATTTACCTTTTATTGCATGTTTCTGATTTACACAAGGTTTTATGTGACTTAGTTTCATACATAAATTGGTTTCGTCACCGAGTATTTCTCCGGGGAGGGGGAGGGGGGGGGGGTTAATAAGTTCTACTTACCATACACTTTTGTACCTGCGATATAGAGGTATGAATGGCGGCGCGACAAGCTCACATGCTGAGAACCACTGTAATTCCTGGGCTGTTCGATACTCATGATAGACACTGATTCACAACCTTATGACGGTTAGCCAACTCTTGGGGGGGGGGGGGGGGGGGGAGGTGACAGGCTACAGAACAGCCAATGGTGGTCGGTCAAAGTAAAAAAACAAAACAACCAACAACAACAAACCAACAAACCAACAAAAGACACTAAAGACACTTTCTAAAATGAACCTTTGAGGAAAAGTCCAAATTTATCAATTTTACGATGCTTTAGGCCGCCAGATTTACCTCAGAACGCACAAAAAACATGGAACTTCCAGCTCAGCGTCAGTGTCTGCCAGGAGTCTTCATAACACGTGGACGTTTGTTGTTGTTTTGACAATAATTGTGCATGCAAAGCAGGGTTTGGTGTTGAAGGACACCAGTTCTTTGGGGAGTGCATGACTTGCTGGGGTATGTAAAGTGACTGCCGAGTAGTTGACAGCGGGAGACGGCAGAATAATTTGGTGACGATGCCTGAGGGTGGACTCACGGCGCGTACTGCGTTCTTTGTACGAGGAAACTCAACATCCCGGCATTGCCTGAGCGATTTTTATGACCGTTTACCTTCAAATAGTACAGTACACGCCCTCGTATTAGTAGGAGGCAGTATAATACCTGACGTCTGCCACCAATGAGGTATAGCAAACATCTGAATGTGCACACACCTCTGAATAGTACCATCCAAAGTGGACTGGATAAGCTCCCTCTGCTCAGCAGCGATCAACGTACGTTACAGTAGCAGATCAACTCTGACTGGAGAATCCGAGTCATTCCGAACAAACTCTTGATCGAAGGAGAAACCGGTGCTCTCGCGTCTAGGCCACTTATAGTGTCATCTCAGTCCTCCTCCCCATCCCCCACCCCCTTCTTCTGACCCTTTTATCCTCCAGATATTGCCGTCCGTCGCTGGCAAATCACACACACGCGCGCGCGCGTGCGCTTACCATATCAATTTTTGACTCACTTGTGTAAACAAAGTGAGTCTATGTTTTAACCCGGTGTTCGGTTGTGTGTGTGTGTGTGTGTGTGTGTGTGTGTGTGTGTGTGTGTGTCCGTGGTAAACTTTAACATTGACATTTTCTCTGCAAATACTTTGTCAGTTGACACCAAATTAGGCATAAAAATAGGAAAAATTCAGTTCTTTCCAGTCATCTTGTTTGAAACAATATTGCACTTCTGGGATGGGCACAAAAAAATATAAAATGAAGCCTAATTATATGCAAACTGCATTTACTGTTATATTTATATTTTTTGTATTCTCTAAACTTGGCACTTTGATCTGATATTCTGACCCAACAACAAGAGCAGTCATTATTATCATTTTTTGTTCAAACAGGAACTTCTTTTGCTAAGCATGGAAGTTTTATTTATTTTGCAAACGTTTTGGTGCAGATAGTATGTCACGGCTCGTTGGCGATCTGCGTGCATGCCTGTCTGCACCTCTTTTTCCTTCCCCCTTTTTCCCCCTTTCTCTCTCCCTTCTCCTCCTATCTCTCCCTTCTCCCCCTCTTTCCATCCCTCTCCTTCACCTCCCTCTCTCCTTCATGCTTTTGCACGTGTGGTATGTCCCGTCTCCTGAACGTTTTTTTTTTTTTTTTTTTTTTTTAACTCTGAGCGAGTTCAGGAATCTATCTGGTTAGGAAAGAAAGATTTCTCTGGGCTGTTGAGGCCAAGCTTTGCAGAGAGACGGGTCGCCGTTCCAGCGTGCGTGCTGTTGGGCGCCGTCGGTGAAGTAGTGGGGGCGTTTCCCTTTGTCACCCCTTCTTCTGTATTAGTCTGTGTTTCACTCTGGGCCAGTGACGTGCCTGGTGACAGGTGAGGGAGTCTGTGTTTGTCGTAACATTGATTTAGTGATGCGACTTGCGATATTTGTTGACGTCAGAGTGAGGTTTAGGTTGCTTGTAAGGTTGGTGTGATGTTTTTTTTAGTGGATATCTTTTAAATCAAGTATTCTTTTACTTCCAAATATTTGGGGGGGGGGGGGGGCGGGAGGATTAGTAAATTTGTTGTGTTTAGGTGTAACATTTTTGCCATAATAATATTCAGCTCGGATTGTTTCAAATTTGTTTTCTTTATAATGGGGATTGTCTAATTGCAGTCTGTAGATTTTCCCAAACATTGTTGTAGGGATGGAAATGTGATATGGCCTGACTGGTGCTGTTTCAATTATTCAGAACTAGCATGATTGAAACTGGAATATTATTGCCATTTGTGGAGTCATAGTGGACGCTTTGGACGGTGTGCTGTTTAACCCTTTTATTATTTGGAAAAAACGAAAATAAACGGATCAAATACTTTTCACGGCAATAGTTTTGTACGTCGATAGCTCATGTAAAAGGTTATCCACTTGCCTTGTTTAGCGCAATGTATATTGCTTAAAGAAGATAAGGTGGGGGGGGGGGGGGGGTACTCTTTTACAACTGGTTTAAAAAACAACCAAACAATAGTCTACAGAGCCGGTGGGGTGTTACAGGTTTTCCGGTGTTTCCCTCCCTTCCGTGCCGCTGCCTTCGACGGGCCCCCAGAACACAAGTCTGGAAACTTCTTCACTCCCGCTCCCACTCCATACTTCCAACGTACCCTTTCCCACCTTCCCACTGTCCCTCTTGCCGACCAGCCTCAGCCATCGATCTACAACTACAAGTGTTCGTTTTCGGCTGTCAGTATGAGTTGAACTCTGGCAGCGGAGCTGAGCTGAACTGACGCTGCAGTTGACTGAAAATTGCATAATTGTGCTGTCGTTAGACAGAGGTGTTTTTTTTTGTTTTTTTTTTTTTTTTTTTGTAATGCCTTGTTTTGTGGCGTTTATTTATTTATGTAATTTTGCATGACCACAGTAAAGCAACGAGCTGAACTCTTCTGTGTCTCCGTGTTTGTGTTGTCGGGACGTTAGCTAGTCTGGGAAGGGGTGGGGGTTCATTGGCAACCCCTTACGGGTTGTGACATAGTAAAAAAGGGAAATTACTCTGTAATTAATGCTAGGGGACTTAATTTGCTTTAAACTGATCTTTCTCATCTTAAACATTACATTCTGAGATTATACTCAATACATAAAAAGCTTGGATTATTATTTTTTTAAGTGTATCACAAGTGAGTCTTGAAGGCCTTGCCTCTCTTGTTATTTTTACGTTCGATCTGTCGCATGTTGATCTTTTCTTTTTAAATCACAGGCGGAGTCATTACACTTTACTGGGAAAACGTGTGCGAGAGAACACACACACACACACACAAACACACACACTTGACCATCACTGACTCGCACAAACATATTATACACACAAACGTTCATAAACTGCACACGTACACGTGGGCACACACACAAACACACGGGCACACACGCGCACATACCGGCACACGTACACACGCAAGCAAACGCAAAACACACAAACGTGCATTAGTACTATATGTACATGCGCGCGCGCACACGCACGCACGCATTCTTTCGCCCTCAACCACTTTCACACAGGATCTCCTTCCTTGTCAAAAGGCTGGAGCTGTTGGTAATGCTGCATACTGAAACGACATGATCCGGCGTCACTTCAGTTGGAATATTCAGTGGATTTGCGCTCCAGGCCATAGAGACTAATCATTGAGTCTATGTTCAAGGCTGATTTCACGTCAGCTGATTATGTGGCAATACACATCATGACTGCAGTTAATAAACGTTAGTTTGATCTGGATCTAACCCGAAGTTCCAAAGATTCATCATCTGATAGTGCATCAGCTTATGGGCGTGAAATATTTGAACATTCACTGTCGCCGTCGGCTCTCTTGTGGCTGTTTAATATGTATTGCATGACGTCACTCCTCCACATACCATTCTTGTATTTGAGTACAGAGAGAAAATACGAATTTTCCTGTGCCTCTGACATATCCGATATCTAGAATTCACTTAATTCTGAATCGTCTGACACCACATGTATGTTCAGGAAAATTCTTGTTTTGAAGCTACAGGCCGGCAGACAAATATATAGGTTTTTCCATGAGCTTATTGTGGCTGAATAATATGTATTGCATCAGTGACGTCACTCCTCCACTTCAATACTTGTCAGTCTTTGGCGTTTGAGTAGCACAGAGAGAACTTGAAAATACGAATTTTTCCTGTGCTTTTGTCATATGGAAATTAAAAGTTTATTCAGTTCTGAATCTTTTGACACCACATACATATTCAGGATAATTCTTGTTTTTTAAGTCACTGGCACACAAATATGTGGGGTTTTCAAAAGCTGATTTCTCCATTTCTACTCCTCGGGCACACGAACTGAACTAGCTGAAAAAATCATAGAAAAAGAACTATGACAGATAGATCCATTCTGGGTTTTTTTTCCTATCTTAATCTTTGATTTTTATACTTTTAGAAGGTATACAAAAATTTAAAAAATGATAAATTGCGACTTGAGCCGGTTTTTTCCGGCCCGTGCCGGCTGCGTCACTGACATATGTGTACAGCGTATGTAATCACTGAAAACATTAAGATTTTTTTTTATCTGTAAAACTTAAGACAACTGCAATCCATGCGAATGATATTATGCAAATAGATCTAGTGGAGTTGAGTTTAAATAGATCTAGATCTGGCTCTGTTAATCTACGATGAAAACCAGACTGATGTCGAAATAAAATTTTCTGCCGGGTCGGTGTGATTTATGTATGTTTTAAGCCAATAGTGCATTGAAAAGTACTTACAGAAGAAGCTTTTTTTGAAATGTGTGTTGGAAATAGTCCATCAGCGCTGTGTCATCACTATGGCTGATCTCCATGTTGCAAGTATCCGTAAAAGAAGACTAAAGAAAAATCCAAAATCGACAAACTAGTGCAGCAGACGACGGTTTGTGTGTGACGTCACAAGTGGAAATATAAAAGTAAAACTGATTTTTCAGGCAACAGATCACAGATTTTTTTTTTCTTTACCCTGCACTCTAAAGTTATATATTCATAAATTGTTATTAACGGTAAATTTAGTTATTATCAAAACAGTAAATCTTTATCTAAATATTGGAGACTATTTGCCTGACGCAAATAGCATGCACATATGTGTTTGATACCGGTAAAGAGACCTCATTGCAACATGGCGGCCTTATCTGGGGTGGGAAGAAGGCTCTGTTCTATCTCTCGGCTTTTGCCATCTTCGGTAGGCTGGCAGGGCCCACTGACCGTCAGGTTTGTAACAGAAAGTTTTGTTGAACCGTTAATCTTACGCATTAATCGCATAATCATGGTTAAAACTTTCTTGCTTGATAAGAAGGTAGTGTTGCAGACGTCAAAGTAAATCTGACCTTCACAATCAGTCGAATTGTTTACCGTTTACGAGCTGTTGTTGAGTGCATTGTCAATGACCCCATTTCGGTCCAGCTTTGGCTGGTCGTCGCAAAATCTTTACAAACGAGTTCGCGGGATTCCTCTTAAGTTTTGCTGTTCAAAAATAACTAAGCATAGTTGGTAGTTGTAATATAACATTGTTTTAAAAGTTGAATCGTTGTTTCTTTTTTTTAATGTCAAAACGCCTGCGCCGGCACGAGTTCATGAAAATAATATGAAGTGAACCTTGCTGATGTGAAATGGCAGGAGTTCGAACCAGCGGTAGCAGGTTACACAATGAAAAAAAAAGAAGTTTGCATTGAACTTTTATGGTCTACATTCGAATGTTTAAAGGTTTTATTTTCCCCACTAGCTCTGTCCTATTACTGTTTGGGTGATGGTATCACTGTGTGTGTTACTATCTATATAATTATGTCTTGGAAGCCTTTGGAACCATTATTTTGATTTAGTGACTGTTAAGCAAAAGAAAAAGGAAAAAAAATAAAAACAAAACAACTTTATACAGTATTGATGAGAATTAGTGTTGTCCTTAGAAACAACATGAAATCAGTCTCCTGAAAACCAACTGTGTATTCATGTGCATATATGTGTGTCACTGTGCATGTTTGTGCCTGCTGTGTGTGTGTGTATGTGTGTGCTCACTGTGTGTGTGTGTGTGATCAGCTGTGTGTGTGTGTGTGTGTGCTAATCCTGATGGGATAATCAAGGAAAATCCATTTAAACTAAAGATCAAAAAGATTATTATGTGACATTCATATCCAGTGTTCCCAATGGGCCTGATTTTTTGAGGGTCACTGTGACCCTTTGACTGGAATTTTTGAGGGTCATTGTCACATTTCTGAGGGTCAACAGGAAAACATACAAAAAATCAATGAAGACAATTGTACAATGAAAATGAAAAGAAACCCACACCTTCTCCAAACAAGGACATTCGAAATGCTTGAATACAATGAAAACACAGTCAACTACTTATAATGAGCACATAACCATACTCACTACTAATGAACACACAACAGCGTTTGCCTGCATCGGCAAGGGAAGTTACTCTAACACGTTTTTGGCCAGCTCAGTTTCGTCTGCTATGCACTAGCCTAAGCTTAGGCCCACGATGCGTGCTTCGCGGTTTTCCTGGAAGCCGTAAGATGCTTGTTAGTTTCAGGAAAAAGTGTGCGTCACATTGACGCACAGGGTAAAAATTTTGTGCGTCAAAGTTGTAAATCTGTGCGTCATTTACGCACATATGTACGTTTTTGGGAACACTGATATCTTTACTTTATCACAGAGTGACAGACCAACAGAGTTAATGTGTGGGACTGACAGTTAAGACTTCTTCTTGCTAGTTTTGTAATCACATGAATGTGCTCAGATGACACAAAGTTTATATTTTAATTTTGGAATTTACATTCTGCTATTGTGTACCCTTCGTCAGTTCATGCCCAGACAGGAGTCAGAGGATTAACTTACCTTGATTGTTAATTTACTTGAAAAAAAAATGCACATTTGTTTTGAACAATTTGGTCCAGGTAATGGTATTTAGCAGGTTCAGTGAGCCATTGGATATCTGATCAGCATAGTGTGTGTCCTTGGGAAATTCACCTTCATCAGATTCTCATTGCTATACCCAGGTGTCAGCAGGTATCTGTTTTGGTTGGGGAATGTTAAATTTTAAACAGTGGAGGAGGCCTGCTTACTGTTCTGAGCCCTTGACATTGTGGATAGGATCTAACTGCCATGATGGCTAAAATTAAAAATGACTTTGGGAGTTTTAACATAAATAGGGTACTTTTAACCCAAATGTAGGACATGACTTCAATACTACTGGTACGAGAAAACAACTTAGTAACATGAAAACAAGATCTTGAAGCAGAATTAATATACAGCTAGTCGTTTTGTTTCAATCCTTGAATGGCTGTAAAAAGTCACAACTTTTCTTTTCGGGGTTATTTTTCATTTCTTTGCACTTCATAGAGCACATTCTTTGATATATATATTTTTTTTTCTTTTTTTTTCTTTTCTTTATCATTTTTTAATCATCTTTTACCTTTTTGTAAGATTCTGCACAAGTTCTTCACTGGCTGAACTAGAACAATAACAACAAATGTCACACACTCAAATGCATTTTTTGGATGTTTTCATATTTATGGACAATATCTTTGTTGCACTTTTATTATTTTTTTATGTGTGTTTACATATGTTTTGATTTTTAATGCAGAAAAAAAACAATGAATAAATAAAATAAGAATGTTCAAAGTCACAACAAAAGGGTAGACCTCTCAATGAATAGCAGAGAAAAAAGTGCTGTGATTCCTGGTTACCATGATCCACACTGTTGACTTTGTATTGCAATACTTTTTGTTACAACAGGTTGCTCTATACATCCCTCACAAACATCTGACAGTGAAGAGATTCATGGTAGCAATTATCAGTTTCAGAATGCTGCTAGTGCTTATAAAAGATCCAACAAGAACAAAACTGTTGCCTCCGGCAAAATTCTGAAGAAAAATTAAACAAAAAAGAAAGGAAGAAAAGGGAGTCATTGCACTATGGAGACACATGAGCAGACCAAATTGACCATTTGGTGTCATATACTGTCTGGTTTGCATCAGTTTGACATGGTAAGTATATTTAACCAAACTGGGAGTATACAAACTCCTCATTTTAACATTATTTTGGTTTCTCTTTGACTGGTTTTAAGAACAGACAGGTAGGCATTTAGCCCACAGTGACTCGTTTTCAATCGGCTGGGCAATAAGCAGTATGATTTGGGACTTGTGTGTGTTGTTGTTGATAAGTGAAGCATATTATATCATTTTAGGTGTATGAGTGCTGGACCCAAAAGCGAGGTTCAGAGGGAGGGTGAGCCAGAAGAGAAGAAGGCAGGCTGGCTGACCAACCTGCTGAGGGTGCGGACGCTGGAGCCCAGCAGAGAGTCTCACTCCATGCAGCTGTCCAGCAAGGAGACTGTCTATGAGATCCAGTGTAAGTATGTGTTGCTGGGCATGTTGCAGATCTATGACTCATGAGATCCAGTGTAAATGACTTAGTGTGTTGCTAGGCATATTGGAGATCTATGAGATCCAGTGTATGTGACAGTGTGTTATTGGGAACATTGGAGTTGTATGAGATCCAGTGTAAGTGACAGTGTGTTACTGGGAACATTGGAGGTCTATGAGATCCAGTGTAAGTGACAGTGTGTTACTCGGAACATTGGAGATCTATGAGATCCAGTGTAAGTGACTTAGTGTGTTACTGGGCACATTGGAGTTCTATGAGATCCAGTGTGATTTAGTGTGTTACTGGGCACATTGGAGATCTGTGAGGTCCAGTGTAAGTGACAGTATGTTACTGGGCACATTGGAGATCTATGAGGTCCAGTGTGACTTAGTGTGTTACTGGGCACATTGGAGATCAATGAGATCCAGTGTAAGTGACTTAGTGTGTTGCTGGGCACATTGGAGATCTATGAGGTCCAGTGTAAGTGACTTTGTGTGACTGGGCACATTGGAGATCTATAAGGTCCAGTGTAAGTGTGTTGCTGGGCATGTTGGAGATCTATGAGATCCAGTCTGAGTAACTTAGTGTTTTACTTGGCACATTGGAGATCTGTGAGATCCAGTGTAATTGTTTTGTTGGCCACTTTGGAGATCTGTGAGATCCTGTTTAAGTGTGTTGCTGGGCATGTTGAAGATTGGTAAGGTCCAGTGTGTGTTGCTGGGCACGTTGGAGATCTGTGAGATCCAGTGTAAGTATGTTGCTGGGCACTTAGATTTATGAGATCCATCGTGTTGCTTGGCATGTTGGAGATATATGAGATCCAGTGAAAATGTGTTGCTGGGCACATTGGAGAATGGTACATGAAATTGCTTGTATGCATACACGTTTGCAAGCAAGTGTGCCCATACTCAGTCTGGCATAACACATGGTTCGCTCATATGTACAGTGCATGCGCACATACACTTAAACATGTACACACACACACACACACACACACACACACACACACACACACACACTAGTATACTGCTATTGCTTTCCAGACATGCTTAAAGTATAGCTGCTTTGTGAAAATTTCAGTGGTGATCATGCTGCTAAAATTACAGCATGTGTTGTAGAATGCATGAAAATTATAAGATGCTGATTTGTAAAATGTGCATTTGCATTAACACTTTGGCTGCTGATGTTGCTTTTTGGCATCCGCTAGGGAGGCCGCTGATGTCGCCAAAAGGCGACCTGATCAGGGTAGGTCATTCACAAACCTACCACTCTTATTTTGGGGAGGTTTGAAAGGCCATATTTTGTGCATGTGACTAGGGGAATCCCCTTCTATTGATTGACGCCATCT
Organism: Babylonia areolata; assembly: GCF_041734735.1. Lineage (NCBI taxonomy): Eukaryota > Metazoa > Mollusca > Gastropoda > Neogastropoda > Buccinidae > Babylonia > Babylonia areolata. The sequence continues at coordinate 18,787,244 of NC_134904.1, read as the reverse complement.
TTACCGTACTTCTGCAAGTTTTCAAGTGAATTTATTATAGTTTTATCCGCAACTTCGATCTTTTCATTTTCCAAAATGGCTGCATCGACGAGCAGACAACGCTACTTCACAACTGAACAAGTTATTGAGCAACTGAGACTGCAGCCAGGCCAGCAAAATGAAGATTTGAGCGAAGAATACCGGTATGATGATGAGAGGTTTCATTGTTTGAGGGGGAGGGTTATAGTGATGGTGAATGGGCACTGAGCCAAGTACCAAGTCGCGAGCATACTGGGCGTGGCCAGACAAGTGGAGCAAGTGTTCCTGCTAAGGCCACCACATCAGCAGCTGTGACTGACTGTGATAGTGAGGGGGAAGAGTGTGTTGGTCAAGTGGCAGCGTCTGTGTCACGTCAGACCAACAACACAACGTGACCGTGGGTTTAGCCCGACCACACGCCAACAACCAGGAGCAAGGGGGCATGGTAGAACATCTGTGCCAAGCCTTGATTTGTTTCGGTGGGATTTGTACCACTTGGATGATCCCTACTGTCCTGCACAATGGCTTCCAAATTTTACTAAGAAAACAGGTAAGAGTGTGTGTGTGTGTGCTCGCATATATATTTCACTGAGAGAGTGTGTGACTAAGATTAAGTTGCACTCATTTTTTATATGGACAGATCAGAGGTCCACTGTTCATTCACTAGTAGCACATATAAAATTATATGTGCATTGTATCAGACAAGTGTAGGACATTGAAGAGTAAGGGCAGTATGTTTATTTACCACACAAATATTTCATGTCAGTTTTTATTTTCTTGTGAAGATTATGGAGATACACTGTGTAAAACATTCCTGTGTAAAAATCTTTGCTTTTGCTATTTGTGCACTTGTTTATGAGTACAATATCTTTTATTTGCAGTATTTATCATTAGCTTATAATAAATCAGCTGTTATATAATTATTACTGATTGTATTTCCCTTTTTTTTTTTTTTGCTCGTGTGTTTCATGTGCCCTTGTCAACACTGACAACTTCCATCCAGTGGACTTCTTTATGTTTTTCTTCCCAGAATCAGCATTCCAACTCACGGCTGACCAGTCTAATCTGTATGCAGAGGAGCTGTCAGGCATCACTGAACTCAGTCAACATTCAAGGCTAAATGCTGCCAAAGACGTCACTGTCCCAGAAATGAAGGCATACACAGCACTTCAGATCGTGATCAGGCTGTGTTGTAAGCCTGAAATTGAGGACTACTGGCGGACATACTGGCTGCTCAACCTGCCATTTGGAACCATAATGTGCAAGAAGCCAATGTGTCCCACTCTGTGCTTTGAACTGTATCACACTGTGGAGGACTACAGGAAAGCAGCAGCAACCAAAATTCACGGTCTCAAACAGTGAACAGTTCAGACCTGTGTACATATTTGTATGTATTTACCTCCATTCTTTTATTTTCTGACTTTAGTAGTATTTCAGTTTCACCAGATAGTTGTAAAGTGTATATGTAGTTCCACCACAGTAAGACATTTCAAGTGAGGACACTATGAAACCTTCAAGTGAAGTGACAGAAATCCTCATTTTTCTACAAAAACGCATGTTCATTTTGTGTGTGTCCCATGGATTATATTCTGGATTACACCATTACATGGGAAAAATAGTTGTACTGAAGACTTTATCAATTGCACTGCAGTGATGTTTGTGTTGTACCTGTCTTTGTTTATGTCTGTAATGTGTTGAAGTGCAAAATTTGTATTGAAAAAAAAACAAAACATAATAATTAACACAAAAATAAAAAATATTTCACTTGTACCAACGTCATTTATTGCTCCAAAACACAAAAATTTCCATCATTCCTCTTACTTTAAAAAAACAACAACAGGAAGTCATTTGGTTCAAAAACAAAAAAGTTATAGTAATTTGAAATTGGTATGTGTAATTTCATGCTCTTTCTTGAAAATCAGCTGGTGCCAGGGAGTGTTGCACTCCAAACTCCCTGGTGGCGAAAGGGTTAAAAGTTCATCTATACTTAGATGCTGATTTATCAGTTTCAAGCATCTCTTCATGAAGTATGCAGTTTTACTTGGCCTGCCTTGACATTTCCAGTTCCACAGGACTATGTTGCCAGCTGAACCACAATGTATACAATACTGATACTGAGTGGTCACAATTGCTGTGGTATTTTGTGTGCATGTTTGTGTGTGCTTGTGTGTGTACGTTTGTGTGTGTGTCTGTGTGTACAAAAATCCAGTAGATGCATGTCATAAAAAGAAAAGATTATGCGAATTTGTGTGTGTGTGTGTGTGTCTGTGTTGACCAAAGCCATTGAGTTTTTTTGTTGTTGTTCTTGTTCTTGTTTTGTTTTTTGTTGTTGTTTTTAAGAAAGAAGATTGAAGGCAGGAGGATGAAAACTATGGAAGAGATTGTCAGTGGTTTCTTGACTTGTGTTGACAGTTCATGCTGTGAAACCAGAGTTCATGGAGGACTACCTCAATCAGTTGTAAGTGTTTCTGATCTGTTTATGATGATTTCCTTTCAGTGGAAACAAATGATGAAATAAATTATTAGTCAAAGCATGCATATAAGAATTTTTTTAAATGCAGTTTATCAGTTTTAGAAACTGTTCTTTGAAGTTGAACTTCAAAAATAAGACATGGTTATCAAAGTGATGAAGGTAATATCACCTGTTAATTCTGAAAGATATGATAAACAGAAAACAGATTCTTTGTGTATGCATGTAATGTATGTTTCATTTTGGTTTATGATCAAGTAAATTTACTGGTGTATCTTTAGAGCGGTATGGACCTCACAATATTATATCTGTTAGTTATGTGTTTGAATATGACTATAATTTGCACTGCAATACAATCCCTCTAATAATGTGGAGACTTGATGCCTTTTTTTTTTTTTTTTGTTTTTGTTTTTGTTTTGTGGTTGTTGTTGTGGGTTTTTTTTGTTGTTGTTGTTTGTTTGTTTTGTTTTTTTTACAAATATATCTTGTAATTCAACTTTCAAGTGCTAGTGATGTTGTGGGAAAGGAAATTTCTAATAGTACTTCATCACATGTTAAATGAAAATATAGAAAAAAAAAGAGAGAAAAAAACAAACAAACAAAAAAATCAAAATAATGTTAACAGCTTTAATCATGAAATAATGCAGATCTACCTTGCATTTTGATACCTACAGTAGATACTTTTGTTCAGTCAAACTTAAGCCAGATTTATTCCATTTTTTCACAACAATGTTGTAATGTTTTGGCAGAGATCTTTGCCAGTACATCTTGCTGAGATTATGCACACAAAGTATTTTTTATTAAAAATTTTTTTTTTTTTTATCTTTCAGCAAAATATTCAAACAGTTAATGGATGAAAAGAAGGCCGGATCTGAGCTGATTGGAAGTTGGACTGTGGAGATTGGAGATCAAGATGAAGCAAGTAAGTCATAACGATGAGAATAATGATAATAATAATGATAATGTAATTCTCTTCTCATAGGCTGTCCACATAATATTTTTCAGTGAATTCAAAAACTTCAAAACAATGCTGCCCATCTGACTCTCAGAGTCCCATGTACTGATCACATTTCTCCTCACCTCTGCACTCTACATTGGCTCCCCATTGAAGTGAGAATTAAATACAAAGTTGTGTGTCTCTGCTATTCTGCTTTCCACTCCGCAGGACCTACATATCTTTCTGACCTTTTCATTGTTTACACTCCTGCAAGAAATCTCCGCTCTTCCTCTGACTGTTACCATTTGAAACTTCCTTGTGTCAATACAAGATCCTATGGTGAACGTTTTTTCTTCTTTGCTGCTCCTCACATCTGGAACAACTTTCCTCATCATATCCGTGCATCTGATTCTATTTCTGCTTTTCACTCATCACTAAAAACTCATCTTTTTAAAACCTATTTATAAGCACTCTCAGCTTCCTTGTTCTCCAGCACCACCCATGGAGTGTGTGTGGGGAGGGAGGGGTAGGGGAGGGGTTTTTGAGTAAGAGTGTTCATGAATGTTTTATGTAACTTGTAATATTTTTCTTTCATGTAAAGCGCCCTGAGCTCTTAGAAAGGGCGCTATATAAATGTACATTTTAGATGCATTTATATAGTGCTTCTCCTGCAGCTCTAAGTGTATTTCATAATACATGTAGTATAAGATACAAAATCACAAAATACTATTTAGAAACAAAACAAAAAAACAAGTGTGACATCATTCATAGCTCACAAACCCCTCCTACCTTACCCCACATATCAACACACAAACACAGTCTGTAGTGAGAAGGAGAAAGATCTATAGCTTATTGCTTGACCAGGTATGTTTTCTGATTAGATTTGAGAGATTTAAGAGCAGAGCAGTAATAATTTGGTGGTGTGTACTTTGACTGCTGCAAACTTCGGGTTTTTCATTTGTGTTGTTGGTTCTTGTGTGGCTGACTCAGGGGTCAGGCGCAAAACAGTATTCAGGACACTTTTTAACTTTAGTTCATGGAAATAGTTTCTTAATGTACTGATAAATATGGAGATGTATGTCTTGCAGTTGGTCTGTTTTAATAGGACAGAGCCTGGTTCGGAAAATTGCATTCACAGACACACACACACACACACACACACACACACACACACACACACACACACACACACACACACACACTTTCACTGCTGCTGTTGTGCTACCATAACTGCTGCCCACAACTCAAAGAAAAAAAGCAGAGGAAGTGGAGGAGGCGGCAGGTTGGCGTTGTTGAGAGGGCCAGGAGTAGAGGGCCCAGAGTGTCAGCAAATCGACCGATCGCGCCATAATTTTAGCACGATTGCCCAGTCAAGCTACATAATTATGTGACCTGGTTGGAGACATAATTTGACAAAAAAGAAGAATGCCAGAGAATCAACAGACAGGCAGAAAATACGAAAAAAACTTAGTCGTATGAAGAGCACAGGAACAGGAGTCATGATGGCTGCCGTCAAAAGAGGGCGCTAGCCAGCGGGACAAAGGGGAGGTAACCTACTTCCAGGAGGTTATCGGCCGTAGTTGCTTTCGTTTTCTCCGCATAGGCGGATAGTAGTTTGCACAGGACAGAAATGTCAGACCCCTGCCGGAGTCTGCACTAGTTGGGTCACAGTAAGTATGTTATTTAAACGTAATTTCAGATAGAAAATTTGCTTACAACTTCGTCTGCCACTGTACATACAGCTAGTATTCCCAGTGTGATGTGGTTACCACAATGTATCTTAGAACTGTGTAGTGTGAGTATTCAACTTGACAGGTAGCCAGTGCCAGGACTTGTGATAAGTTAAACAAAAAAAACAAAAAAAGTTGTATGTTCCATGGACTTCCAGGAGGTTATTATGAGCATTTACGCCTAATCTTGAAAATAAGCCCTAGGCGTTTACAAATAGAACACATATGTAAATATCAAAAAGAAAGAAATTGACCACAAGATACGAAACATTATCAAAAATTATTCATACCCCCACCACCCCCTCTCCGACCCCCCCCCCCCACAACACACACAATACACACAAGCACATGCGTACACACAAAGTCATAGCACACAATCGTAAATAGTATACAATCAAAAATACAACCAACAGTTTCTAAAACTATCAAAACTCACTCACTTAGGAATAGTCATACTGGAAAGGGATGAGCTGTTGAGAATTATTCAGAAGGGAAAAGGTGGGTCTTCAGACTGGATTTATAAGAAAGCAGCGAAGATGAGTGTCGGAGAGGCTGAGGAAGTTGATTCCAAAGAAGGGGGCCTTGGTATGAAAAACTGCGTTGGCCATATGTTTTGGTTCAAGCAAGGGGGATCCTAAGCATACAGGTGTCAGAAGAAGAGCAGAGTTGGTGTGAGGGTATGTAAGGATGAATGATATCAGAAAGATACTGTGGACTTGAAACAAAGAGAGACAACTTTGTAAGTAATTCTTTCTTGTACTTGGAGCCAGTGTAAAACATGAAGGAGATGAGAGATATGATCAAATTTACAGGAACGAAAGACAAGATGAGCAACATAGTTCTGGACCTTTTGAAGCCTAGCAATGAGGTAGCTGGGTGAACCGACAAGCAGGGAATTACAATAAACCAGGCGGGACAGCACAAAGACACAGAGGAGAGTTTTGGTTGCATCTTCAGTCAAGAGATGATGAATGGATGTAATTCTGTGAATTTCAAAGTAACACAGTTTGTATATATTTGCAACATACTGCTAATAGGAAAGAGACTGGTCAAGTATGACACCAAGATTGCGGACGGAAGAGGAAAGAGGAATGTCGGTGCCACTGAGGGAGACTGAGGAAGGAAGAGACATGAGTGGCAAAGTCTTTGTGGGGTGATATTCATGATTTCAGTTTTATCCTCGTTTAACTTTAGCTTGTTTTCAGTCGTCCAGGTCTTCAGAATGGAGATGCAGGCCTGAGTAGAATCAATGAGAAAGGGAAGGAGAGACGGAGGGCCCAACAGATACAGCTGGTTGTCATCGGAAAAGCTATGGTGGGACAACGAATGATGATTCACAATGGTTGTGTAAAGAACAAACAGAATGGGCCCAAGAACAGAGCTTTGTGGCACACCAAACTGTATGTAGGAAGGGGAGGATGAAAGACCGCAAACAGAAACAACACTGGAACGGTCAGACAGATAAGAGGGGAACCATGAGAGAGCAAGATCGCAGATTCCAAAAGTGCTATTCAGACGGTTGAGGAGAATCTGATGATCAACAGTATCAAGGGCGGCTGAAAGATCAAGGAGGGAGAGAATAGACTTTATAGAGATTTCGTTGTTTTCAAGAGAAGTTAAGACCATCTTCAGAGGGTCTTTATGATGCTGTGCATTTTAAGCAAATCCTCATTGCTACACACACACAAAGGTAAGCATACTGTCTAATCAGAATCGTCTTAGTTTCAAGGAAGGGAAACAACTCTATCGTCCCAGACTGTCCTCATGTCAGTCTGAAGGCTCAAATATACAATTTTCACCTCTTCTCTTTTTTTATGTGAAATTTTTATAACATCCCAGGGACCTGCACAATGATTGTGCAGTGCGTTCTTTCCATTTTCAAAACATCAGGGACGGATATTTATGTGTTGTCAGAGGCCCTGTGTGCTTCATGTGGTCACAACCCGTTGAAACCTGGGGGGAGTTTACATCCTCGACAGGCTTCTATGCCATATTGATGCAGGGAAAAAAAGGCAGAAAATATGCTGTTTTTCCTTCAAAATACATGTGAACACATTTGGATATATTGTAGACATTCATTCCCTTTCTTTATGGTTTATGCATATGTATGAATGTGAAAACTGTTTTTGCTTTCTTTTGTGGTTTATGTATTTGTATGAATGTGAAAACTGTTTTCCCTTTCTTTGCGGTTTATGCATATGTGTGAATGTGAAAACTGTTATCCCTTTGCAGTTTATGCATATGTATGTATGAAGGTGAAAACAGTTTTCCCTTTCTTTGCGGTTTATGCATATGTATGAAGGTGAAAAGTGTTTTAGTGAGACGGATATTGACGCCAGAGCAGTGCCTGGCCGCAGGGCTCTGTGAGTGAACTGGTCTTGTGTTGTCTGGCAGTTCATATCTGGTCGTACAAGGGAGGGTACCCTGTGTTGAACGAAGCCAACCGCATCTACAGAACAGACCAGGTCAGTGGTGAATGGGCTGCTGTGCATTTTTTCTGTGTGAAGGGCTGTCTTTGTTGTTGGATGTTTTGTAGGGATTAATCCAACTCAGTTGTTTTTGTAGGGTTGGGGTATTAGGGTGTTTTTTGTGGGTTTTTTTTACAGAGTAAGGTCTTTTCAGAGGGGATGGGAACGAAAGAGTTTTATGTGTTTTTTCCTTTACTTTTTTTTTTTCTTTCTCCATTTTGATGATAGGGATGATTATGGTGCTGCTTTGGGGGGTCCTTTTAGGTTTGAGACTTCTTGATTTGGCTGTATTCTCATAATACACCGTAGTGTTAGTGACTCAAGCTGAAAGACACAATGTTGGTCAGGGAATTTGAGTTGAGCTCCCAACAAGGCATATGTGAAGTGGGTGACCCTCGACTGTGTAGTTCCAATCTTCCCATCTGAGTCCATAGCAAGCTTAGTTCCGGGTAGGAGCCAGCGATATGCCGTGGAGGGAAACCCATCTCTAAAGGTGTTGAAATCGGCATCCTCTCATTTGTCAGTCCATTGTAACACTGGCCGCCTCACCAGGATTGCTGGCATGTGTTACTAATGTTGGTCTCTGTGCGTATGGATTTAGTTTACATTCAGATTTTGTAGATAGTCATGTTAGTGTGGAAAAGCCTTGTAACAAGCAAACAAAAACAAAAAAAAACAACAAAAAAAGAAAGGAAAAAAGAGAGCACCATTTCTGTGGCTGTAAAAGTCTTGGAAAAATATGTTTTGCCCTTCAGGACCTTGTAAATTTTTTGAATTTGAATACAGTTCTTAACCAGTACCACTCAACAAAGAGTTTAATGCATTTAAAAAAAAAATATTTAATAAAAAAGAAAAGGAAAGGAAAAAAAACAACAACTGAGAAATGTGGTGAAAATTGGGCATTGACATCAGGATATCTGCCAGTCTCACTGGTCAGCAGTGATGCACACATTTTGGAATGAATTTTGCTTTGTGTTTGGTGTGGAAAAAGGTCTGGTGGGGAAAAAGTAAGGAATTTTGTTGGCTCACTTCTGTGGGAACCCATGTACCCTTTGTTTTCAGTCTCATGGTACATTACAGGCTTTGTTGTCTTGACCCGTTTTCAGGATTTCATCCAGTTTCGCAAGAACCGCAACAAGATGCTCCGGTCACGGAAAAATCAGATCCTGCTGGCCTTCAGCTTCTGGCCAGAGATCGCACCCAGGCCCCCCAGCAACATCTATGAACTGCGCAGCTACACACTGAAGGTATGTACTATTACACACTGAAGGTACGTAGTTACACACTGAAGGTACATAGTTACACACTGAAGGTACGTGCTGTTACACACTGAAGGTATTTGCAGTTACACACTGAAGGTATGAAGTTACACACTGAAGATATGTGCAGTTACACACTGAAGGAATGTAGTTGCACACTGAAGGTATGTAGTTACACACTGAAGGTATGTAGTTGCACGCTGAAGGTATGTAGTTACACACTGAAGATATATGCAGTTACACACTGAAGGTATGTAGTTGCACGCTGAAGGTATGTAGTTACACACTGAAGATATATGCAGTTACACACTGAAGGTATGTAGTTGCACACTGAAGGTATGTAGTTGCACACTGAAGGTATGTAGTTATGCACTGAAGGTATGTAATTACACACTGAAGGGGTGTAGTTACACACTGAAGGTATATACTGTTACACGAAGGTATGTAGTTACACACTGAAGGTATGTACTGTTATACACTGAAGGTATGTAGTTATACCCTGAAGGTATGTGTAGTTACACACTGAAGGTATTACAGGTACACACTGAAGGTGTGTACTGTTACACACTGAAAGTATGTAGTTACATACTGGAGGTGTGTACTGTTACACACTGAAGGTATGTAGTTGCACACTGAAGGTATGTAGTTATGCACTGAAGGTGTGTACTGTTACACACTGACGGTATGTTCTGTTACACACTGAAGGTTTGTACTGTTACACACTGACGGTATGTACTGTTACACTCTGAAGGTATGTAGTTACACACTGAAGGTATGTGCTGTTACACACTGAAGGTATGTACTGTTACACACTGAAGATATGTACGTACACACTGAAGATATGTACGTACACACTGAAGGTATGTAGTTACACACTGAAGGTATGTACTGAGTCACAGATTTACATCCTGAGGTCCACTGAGACATTCTCTTTTCTGTAACTCTGGACTAGATTCATTTTTGTTGTGGAATTGCCTTTCTGTAGGTCTTTTCAACAATGGTGATAATGCAGACTGACGTTGTTACATTCCAGACAGGGAACTCAAACCATTTACAATAACAGAAATTATATGTACATACATATACATACATTCAAGTACAACATACCATGTACAAGCACCCACAAACATGTAAACACAAGCACATGTACTTAGACACAGCCAACAGAAGTTCAAGAAGCACATTAGTCAGTGAAATGTCTTTCAGACAAAGACTGACGTCCATGGTGTAAAATGTGGGCAGTTTTTAAAATGTGTACTGAGTAAATGAAACTGATTGTTTTTCCAAAAATCATTCGGATATGATACGTAGTCAGTGTGCTTGATTTGAGATTGATTTTGGTCACTGTACAATGTATTGTATTGAATTTTACCTTGGGAGATATAATTTCAGGTTATCAAGGAAGCATCACTGCATTTTGACAAATATATGTACACTACACTGCATCTACTTGGCAGATGCCTGACCAGCAGCATAACCACTGCATTTGCAGGGTTCAGAATTTTACTTTTTTGAGTGCTAGTCGGGCACTCGGGACAAAACATTTGAGTACCCAATTGTAGTTTTGTGTGCCAGCATAATAAAATGAACTAAAATGTGCCAAGGAAAGCCTTTCTGCCAGGCTTCATTGTATCTGCGCTGGCACTTTGATTCGAACTCCTGCTGTTTATTCTTTTTGTCATCCTGATCTTTGGTCTGTTTCGGGAGCCTTTCTTTTAACATTGTAGCGTGTATCTTTATAGTGTGTTTGCACATGATATTGAGGCCTTGTTGTTGTGTAAACAGAGGAATCTTTTTTTGTGTTTCAGCCAGGAACCATGATTGAGTGGGGAAACAACTGGTGAGTTCTTTGTTTAATTTTAGGTTGTTTAAAAAAAAAAAAATCATAATGAAGAAAATAAGGGTTGTGAATTGATTGAAACGACGATTTTCAGAGTGTGCTGTTCCTGTCACTCCACCCCTTGTTGGCTGACACACACTTCATATAGGTTTTAAGTGGTTTTGTTTTTTGGGGTTCATAATTTGTACCCCCAAAATTCATCATTCACCCAAATTCATAAAAGTTTCTTTATTTTGGCTTTCACTTTCTATAAAACAACAGAAAAACAACCTTTTTTCGGCCAGTGACTAATAAAGCATTGCAACAAAATGTATACCTGATTTTATATTTTAAAAAAGTAGATTTTTAAAAAGATCTGGAAAGAATCTTTTCCAACCAAAATGAAGCATTTCTGACCAAACTAAAGCTGCTGTGTTGCTGCCCCTGGGCCAAGCAGTTTTGACTGATGCAGGTTGTGTCACATAAATTGATAAAATCTGGGCTTTACCATAAGTTGAAACTGAAATTTCTAAAACTGCATTCACAGGAAGATCAGAGAGTAGTTCACAAGTTGTTTTTTTTCCTGACACATTTGCATGGCAAACTCCTATGTCCAATTGTCCACAGCAGCTACCAAAACTGAAAATAGTTGTCACGACCAGCAACTGCAATCCACAGGCAGAATTTCGTGGGACGTACAATTTGTCATTTGCGATCAGAAATGTGTGAAATGATGGTATAAAAGCAGTGTGGAAAAGCGCTCTTGTAGAAGTCTGAATTTGGAGCAACAGCCTGCATGTGCAGAACATCTGAGGATTTTAAATACACAATATGTTATGATTGTCATCACTTTTTTGTCATTTTGGTGACAGGAAAAGAAAAGTAAGTCAAACTTATGATTAGTCATGCTGTTAGTGGAATGTGGGATGTTTTCTCAATGCTGAATCTTGATCAAAACCTTGTCCTCCTCTCTGTCTGTCCTCTCTGTCTCTTTCTCATGCCTTGCCTAGTCGTCTCCTCCAGCTAAGAAACGGAAGTGATATTGTTATAGAATGGGCTGTTTGTAGTCATATATTGAGAAAAGGACCACACAGCCGTGGTTCTCTGTCCTATTTTATACACACATGGGTGGGAGTATTTATTCAGATTTCCATATTGGCATTTTGGTGATTAAAAACAAAACAAAAAGAAATCCATTTATTTTACTTTGTTCTGGTACAAAGACATGTGATCCTGGCAGTAAACTTTTATTTAAACTTTATAAAAACCTGAGTCACCCCCACCCATGTACACTTAACCAGGTTTTTGGCTTCGGAACTTCAACTTGATCGTGTTTTTTTTCTGGTGGTTCTTTGCAGAACGTTTTGCATTGTTGTGACATGACGATGAACTCATTAAAATGGCTGTGCGTTGTGTTCTCTCTTTTTTTTTCCCCCCACTTTCTTTCTTTCTCTCTCTCTTTCACTCCTGAAGGGCTCGCGGTATAAAAAGCAGGGGGACGAACAACGAACCGGTGGCCGGCTTTTTCTCCCAGATGGGGGACCTGTACATGGTCCATCACATTTGGGGTAAGTGGCGCCACCTGCACATGATGCTGTGCAGTTGCAGTTGCCCCCCCAACCCCCTTGGCCAGAGGGGTAGCAAGACCTTGTGGTTTGGTGTTTGTTTGACTGTTTTTGCATTTACACTTACTGCTCATAGCATGTGCTTTGTTTGGTTGGTTGTTTTTTTGTTTTTCTTTTAGTGATTTTTGTTGTGGTTGCCATTTTTAGTGTGTGTGTATATTTTTCACAGAGGAAAAGTTCTGGACAATGCTTTGATCATTTGTGACCTCTGTTTAAAAAAAGCAAAACGTTTGTGATATCAGCATGGGACAAATTGAAATGATCATGTTTCATGTTTTCTTTTGGGCTTTGATTAAATGTTTTGATCCTAACCAGCAGTATTTTATTGCTATGGAAATGACATCTTCAAGAGTTGGCATAACTTGACATGGCTGTACTCTCATGATGTGTCCCGGTGTCAACTAGGCTGAGAGATACAGTGACACCTGCAGGAAATTTGAGCAACACTCTCAAAGATGTGTCTTTGAAGTGGGTGACACTCAGTTGTGTTGTGTGTTCCCAGTTGTCCCATCTGAGCCCATAGCACACTCACCTCAGTGTATGAGCTGACCCAGTGCTGAAAACCCCCACCTCTGAAGGGACTTGAAACCACAGTTCCCCCAGTCATCTGTCCATGACACTAACCACTTTGACACAGTGGCTGGTTTCCACCAGGGTATATAATGGAGAGATACCTCTTCTAATCCAACAAAGTTCCTGATCTCTAAGGAGGGAAAATTGAGATCCACTGAGTCTCTGAAAGCGGCTGTGTGCTTTGCTTTTAGGCTTACATTACAGCCTTGTGTGAAAACTTTGTGTCAGTTCCATTTGCATAGCTGCTTTTGTTATAAGCGGATGCTTGCTTTGTTGAGATTAATGTAAAACTTTTTTTTTCTCCTGGTGTTGTTGAAAAGTCAGGAATTGGAGGAAACTCGCTCTTGCAGACTTTGCCTTGGATTCTTTCATTTTACTCTTGAAGACAGAAGAACAAAATGTAATTCATTGCAGAGTTTATACTGTTGAAATGATACAAAAATGACTTACAGAATTTATCATTTCAAAAGGAGATTTCAGATGCAGATTTTTATATAAAATGTATAAAGTTCATAACATAATTCTTCACTTAAAAAAAGATTATTTCTTGCACAGATATGGGAAAAATGTTTTAGTTTCAGCAGAGATAGCAAGAAAACAGAAATGGTCACAATTGGTCAGAGCTTGCTTGATGTTGTATCTGACATGGTTGTGAGTTCTTGCCAGAGCATCTTGTTTCTTTTCAGCATGTATGTAATGTAACAAACAAATAAACAAAAAAGTTTGTTTTTCTTTTCTTTCCAGTGGGCCACTGTTTTGAAATGTGTGACACTGAGGTGTTGTGTGCAGTGTTGATAACTAATTCTAGGTCACTCCTGTTCTTGTCATCCTACTGCATCATTGAAGACATTTCAGCTTCCAGCATGACTTGCCGTGTGTATTTCAACCAATTAACCCCCTCCCCCATCCCCCCTTTCTCACAAAACTAACCCAAAGTTTGCCAGTATCCAATTTCTGTGAATTTTCTTTTTCCTAGTGAGGGTGGAGAGTAGTTAATTTTAAGTACTAACTTGCCTTTCTTACTTATTATCTTGTTTTAGATGGACATCCACCATCTAGCAATAGATGTGCCCTTAACTGAAGATGTATGGGAATTGGGTTGCATGCAAAGGCAGATAATTTTGTGCTTAGAGCTACAGGGTAAGAGCAAAATAAATGCACATTATTATTGTTGTCATCTTGCTTTCTCACAGCAGCATACACATTTCAAACTTATATTTCTGACTTGCTTCAACAGGTTGAAGTTTTTAAAAAATAGTGTAAAACCATCCTCTACTCATATCCCTTGATGGGAAAGAAAGCAAATGTCAGCATTATGATAACAAATGTTAGATCAAACATTGCTGTTAAGCACTAAACAGCTCTCCATATTGTTTTTAGACTTTTACATTTGGATTGGTTCTTCACATCAAAACTGCAAGTGCAGTTTGTTTTTTGTTTTATCCCTGCACTTAAAAGTGAAACAAACATATTCCAATGGTGAAAAAAAAAGTTTTATTTTGTCTGTATTCCTCTTTTTCTCATCTCACATTCTCTCCCTCTCTCTCTTTTTCTCACTCTCACATTCTCTCCCTCTCACATTCTCTCCCTCTCTCTCTTTTTCTCACTCTCACATTCTCTCCATCTCTCTCTTTCTCTCACATTCTCTCCCTCTCTCTCTCTTTCTCACTCTCACATTCTCTCACTCACATTCTCTCCCTCTCTCTTTCTCACTCTCACATTCTCTCCCTCTCTCTCTTTTTCTCTCTCTCACATTCTCTCCCTCTCTCTCTTTTTCTTACTCTCACAATCTCTCCCTCTCTCACACATTCTCTCCCTCTTTTTGTCTCTCACATTCTCTCCCTCTCTCTCTTTTTCTCACTCTCACATTCTCTCCCTCCCTCTCTTTCTCACTCTCACATTCTCCCCCTCTCTATCTTTTTCTCACTCTCACATTCTCTCCCTCTCTTTTGTCTCTCTCACATTCTCTCCCTCTCTTTTTCTCTCTCTCACATTTTCTCCCTCTCTGTCTCTTTCTCTCTCTCATTCTCTCCCTCTCTGTCTTTTTCTCTCACATTCTCTCCCTCTCTCTCTTTTTCTCACTCTCACATTCTCTCCCTCCCTCTCTTTTTCTCTCTCTCACATTCTCTCCCTCTCCCTCTTTTTTTCTCTCTCCCTCTCTCTCTTTCATGCATGCATGCTTCTCACCCTTCTTTCACATCTACACTTGTCTGATAATTCAAATTGTGTGATGTTAACCCAAAGAGTTGGACAAACGAGCATGCTCATATTAAAACACATGCATGTGCATGCACACTGAAACATGTGACTGAGAAAGTCGCACACTTGACCCTCCCTGTCTCTGCTTGTTTGTCACTGTGTGCATTGTTCTCTCTTTCACACACATACACCCTCACACACACACTAACTCACATATGTACTCCTCTCATACACATACTTCCTCACACTCACACTCATACTTGCACTCTCCATTGCACACATGTATTCCACTCACACTCCACTCCCATATGCTCCCCTCACTCACATACTCCCCTGTCATGATATGCCCCACAAGCAGATACTGCCATCACTCGCATTTACTCATGTTGTCATATACATACACTCCCTCAACCCCACCTTCACCCCCAACTTGTATCCTCCCCTCACACACACACACACACACACACACACTCCCTCTCTCTCTCTCTCTCTCTCTCTCTTTCTCTCTCCTCCCTCATACACATACTCTGCTCACTCACACATAGTCTGCTCACTCATATTTCCCTTACTCACACCCCCCTTTCTCACACACATACTCCCATCGCTCACTCCCACACCCCTCACACACACTCTCCTCACACACACAGATACATACTCTCCTCACTCGCATATACTACACTCAGATACTCCCATTCCCTTTTTGCATTCATTATCAGTTGTTTCGCTTGTCAGTTTAACGGCTTCTCTTTTACGAAGTCCTTTAAGTAATTTCCAGTAATTGTATTTAGATTTTTTTTTTTTCAAATTTCACCCACATTTCACCCTCATTTGCCCAATTTCCCCCAACCCTCCATTCAGTCACATCTCCCACCCCTTCTAACCTATAATACTCAAATGTATTCATACATACTTTAACAAAATGTCTTCAATCACCGATATGTGTGATGGGACATTAAACAAAAATTCCTATTCCCCTTCCCTCACACACGCACACACGCGCACACACACACACACAACCTCCTATTCCCTCAAACACTCTCCTCACACACATACTCCCGTGACATTCGGCATGACAGTGTTTGCACCAGTGTTGTTCATGGAGGTGGGGAGGACACAAAGCAGCCTAAAGTCAGCAAGCCATTTTGAAAACTAAAGGTGAAAACAATCCTGATGCTCCGGATAGCAACCCCCACTCTTCCAAAGAAGAAGAAAAAAAGGTGGAACCATAAACTTTGGTGATTAGTTTGGTGAGAAAGGATCACCTTCCCTCGTGGACACGAATCAGATGGGGTTTTTTGTTGTTGTTTTTTTTGTGTTTTTTTAAATTTCTTTATAAATTTTATCAAGTGCAGGAAAAAGGCCAGTGGCGATTGGATAAGGTTGCTGAATGTTGGGGATGGGTGTTCTTTTTGAAGATCTTTCTGTGGGCATGTACCACTTGCCACAGTATAAAGTTATGTCGTGGTGTCTCTGCTTGTAGTACGTTGTACCCTTCGGCCTAGGACTGTTGGTTGTTTGCACTGAGGGAGGGGGTGGGGGTAATTTCAGGGATGATGTCTTGTCGTTTCCCTTCCTAACAGTCGGTCAGTTTTTGTGTGGATTGCAGGTTTTGTCATTTTTCACTTCTTTCTTTCTGTGGAGTTTGCTGGGTTTTTTTCATTAGGGTTTCATCTTAGTTATACAGTCCTTCGTGTTGGTCTTCATAGACTTCCTACATTGTGGATGGAGTGACTGCAGTCAATTGGTTAATGCCTGCGTTCGTTGAAGGATCTGTTTCACATCAATGTTTCTTTGACAGCAGTGTTTTGTTCATCTGTATCAATTGCCTATAATTTAGTATGTCTCACAGTCAACAAAAAGACTTTTTCTGTGTGTGTGTGTTTGAGGACATTGAAACATAAAGGGTAAGATGATGTTGAGGAGAAAAGAAAAAAAGTCTGGATTAGATTAAAGACACATTCAGATTGCTTTGTCGTACTATGTACTGCCTTCAGCCAACTATGAAGGAGAGACAAAAAAAACCCAGCAGACAGCAGTTTTCAGTGAACACATTTGGGGTGGGGGTGAGGGGGGTTGTGGGGGGGGCGCCTTCTTTTCAGTCTTCCTGTGCTGTTTTGATGAATTGTTCCTGTCTGTTGCTTTCTTCATTCATTCATTTACAGTTTCAGCTAGGTTTTTTTTTATTTTGACCTGAATTATTTTTGCCCAAATTTATTTTTTTCTTTTTTCTTTTAAAAATAAATATTGTTTTTAACCTTCATGTTGATCCCTTCATGGTTTGAGCCATGTTGTTGTTGTGCGATGGCTTTTCAGTGTCGTGGCTGTGTGCTTTTTTCCCCGGCAGTTTGCAGGTGGTGTTCATTCTCTCCAGGGCAGTGTGTGCGTCACTGGCAGTGCCGACATGCAGAATGACGGTTGAACTCTTCTCAGAACTTGTGCAGACTGTGCAGTGCGACGGCTGTGTTGAAATGATAGCCAAGTGCTTTGTTTTCTGTTTCTCCTCTGGCTGTGTAGGGCGCGAGGTATAAAGTTTAGAGCGCCTAACACGCCCGTAGCCGGCTTCCTCAGTCACATAGGGCAGCAGTATAACGTGCACCACTTGTGGGGTACGTACCATGCTCGGGTGGACAGGAGTGGGGGGGGGGGGGGGAGGGGGGGGGGGGAGGTAAGTTTGTTCCATGTCCATCCTAATGCAGACAGGGAGGGATGGGATGCTCTGGTATGGCTTGCAGGAAAGCCCCTGCTTGTAGTGGTGTTGTAATTTGCAAGAAGTGTTATGTGATGAGAGGTGGTTGTTGTTTTGTGTGTTTTGTTGTGATGGTGACCCCCCCCTCCCTGTCTCTTCACCTTGGTACACACGCACCTTGCCCTGTTTGTTCCCTAGCTTTGGTCATGGTGAATTCACATGATGTGCATGCTGCTGTCTGAGGAAATGAGCATGGCAAGTTCACAGTGCATTGTAGTCTGTGTTAATATCTAACCCCAAAATCTGCTTCCTCTGCCTGATAACCTAACACAGCTTGTATCAACAAAGGGCTTTTGTTTGGGATGGTTTGTGTGTGTGTGTGTGTAGTATTGAGTATTGAGTGAATCTGCTATTTGATGATCATTAGCTTTGGGGAAATGTATTGTGTAGAAGCAGAGAAGATTAAATAGTTTAAAAAACCATGTGGACAGAGAGCCCCTTAGAAGGGGAGTACAAATGTAGATGAGAAAGTTGTACATTAATGCTAGGTTGATTGATTGATTGATTGATTGATTGATATGTGTGTATGTATATGTAGTTGTAATATTTCACACACAGAGATGTGTTGTGACAAAAAATAGTACAAAATGTGATTAAAGAAAAGGAAGATCGATTAGATACACATATAATGTTGTGATGGGAAAAAATGCATAAAGAAAAAGAAGTTCCTTTCTTAGCATATGTATATCAATCATTGCTTTGCACCGACATGTTGGTTACTTGATGTGGGAGGGGGGTGTGGGGGGAGCAGTGCTCAACACCAGTGTGAACTGGAGTCATGTGTCTAACTCAGGGCTTGGCATCTGTGATGTAAAATGAATCAGACGGAATTAACACAGCATGTTTTTGGTTTGGTTTGGTTTTGTTAACAAGATTTTGAAGAGGGAGCATGTGTATTGCTCATGACCCCAGGAAATGTCAGAGAGAGAGGAGAATGCACTGGCAGAGATTTGTGCTTATCTCCTCCTCCCCCTCCCCCTCCATCCCTTCCATATCTCCACCTCCCCCTCCATCCCTCCCCCTCCCCCTCCATCCCTTCCATATCTGCAGCCCCCCCTCCCCCTCCATCCCTTCCATGTCTGCAGCCTCCCCCTCCACCTCCATCCCTTCCATATCTCCCCCTCCCCCTCCCCTTCCTCCTCCATCCCTTCTATATCTGCAGCCTCCCCCTCCCCCTCCCCCTCCATCCCTTCCATATCTGCAGCCTCCCCCTCCCCCTCCATCCCTTCCATGCTCTCTCTCTCTCTTGTCTCTCTCTCTCTCTCTCTCTCTCTCTCTCTCTCTCTCTTCCCCCCCCCCCTCCCTCATTCTCTTCCCTCCCCTCTCTTTCTCCCTCTTTCTCCCTTTCTCTCTTCTTTCTCTCTCTCTGTTTCTCTGTCCCTCCCCCTCTCACTGTCACTCGGCAGCATTTGCTGTGGTCGTAAAAGACCAAAGTATGACAGCTAACATTGTAACCTTTGATCCAGAGTAAGGGAAGAGATTGAATAAATTAATGAATGAATGAAAGATGAATTAGTTGATAAAAAGACTGACCACAAGTAATAAATAAATTAAATAAACCGATCACAGTGTGGCTTTATTTTGCTGGTCACCTGGTGAAGGGTGTTCATGTTTTGTTTTGTTCGATGCGCACGCACTTTTTTCTTTCTGTGGAGGAAAAATGCACCAAATGCGCATTTGGCTTTGTGTGTATGTGTCTGAGAGAGAAAGAATGTGAGCGTAAATTTATTTGGGTGTGTGTGGGGTGGGGGTGGGGGGGGGGGTTCACTTTAAATTTTTTTCTGATAAATTTCAAAAGGAGTTAGATTATTTATAAACAATATAGAGAAGGAGAAGCATAAGACTGGAAAAAAAAAGTAAAAAAGAATAATGCATACACATGTTAGTGTGCGAGGGAGAGAGAGAGAGACTATGTGTGTGGACTTCGAGTGGTGGACGGAGGGGTGTGGCTTTTCGGTAGTTGCACCCAAGCCATGTTTCTTTCCCCTGAGCTCCCTTTCTTGTCTGCCCCTTGCTTTCCCTTCCTTCCATGTTGCTCATTTGTTGTGGAAAATGAGTATTTTCCTCCCATTTGTTGTGGAAAATAGTAATTTTCCCCCAGTTTGTTGCGGAAAACAAATGTTTTCTGCTCATTTGTTGTGGAAAGTGGATGTTTTCTGCACATATGCTGTGAAAAATGGATGTTTTCTGCACATTTATTGAGGAAAACGGATGGAAAATGGATGTTTTCTGCACATTTGTTGTGGAAAATGGATGTTTTCTGCACATTTGTTGTGGAAACCGGATGTTTTCTGCACATATGCTGTGAAAACTGGATGTTTTCTGCACATTTATTGTGGAAAACGGATGTTTTCTTTTTAACAGAACTTGTCTTTCCTGTTGTTGAACTTTTTTTCTTTTTTCTTTTTTTTAAGAGAGGAAAAATTATGGCCTTGTGTCATCAGCTAGGCTGAAGTAAAGAATAATGATGATGATAATGATAGAGGCGGATTAGAATGTAGCCAGGGTAGTTTTGAATGTTCACAAGGATGGCATACAAGAGGGAGTGTGTTGTCATGACATGAAATATTGAGGGATTGTTTTATCATGACAAGCAGTATTGAGGGAGTGTAATATCATAGCTGAATTGAGGGAATGTGATTTTATGACAGACACTGAGACAGTTTCTTTAGGGAGTATGATATAATGTCATACAGTATTGAGGGAGTATGATATAATGCTATACAATATTGAGGGAATGTATTATAATGCCATACAGTTTTGAGGGAGTATGATATAATGCTATACAATATTGAGGGAATGTATTATAATGCCATACAGTTTTGAGGGAGTATGATATAATGCCATAAAGTATTGAGGGAATGTATTATAAAGCCATACAGTATTGAGGGAGTATGATATAATGCCATACAGTATTGAGGGAGTATGATATAATGCCATACAGTATTGAGGGAATGTATTATTATGCCATACAGTTTTGAGGGAGTATTATATAATGCCATGCAGTATTAAGGGAATGTATTATAATGCCATACAGTTTTGAGGGAGTATTATATAATGCCATACAGTTTTGAGGGAGTATTATATAATGCCATACAGTATTAAGGGAATGTATTATAATGCCATACAGTACTGAGGGAGTATGATATAATGCCATACAGTATTAAGGGAATGTATTATAATGCCATACAGTACTGAGGGAGTATGATATAATGCCATACAGTACTGAGGGAGTATGTTATAATGCCATACAGTATTGAGGGAGTATGGTATAATGCCATACAGTATTGAGGGAGTATGATCTAATGCCATACAGTTTTGAGGGAGTACGATATAATGCTATACAGTATTGAAGTATGATATAATGCCATACAGTATTGAGGAAGCATGATATAATGCCATACAGTATTGAGGGAGTATGGTATAATGCCATACAGTATTGAGGGAGCATGGTATAATGCCATACAGTATTGAGGGAGCATGATATAATGCCATACAGTATTGAGGGAGCATGATATAATGCCATACAGTATTGAGGGAATACACCACAATGCCATACAGTATTGATGAAATTATAATGCCAAATGGTAAACAAAAATAGATAGATAGATAAATCTGTAGGCAAAATTGTATAATAATTATGTAGAAATATAGATAAAATTTACAGCTTTCAGTTTCACTTCAGTCTTTACATTTTGAAATGTTAGACGGATGATTGACACATTTCTATCATGAGATTGACGCATTGATGCCAAAAGGTATGAAAAGCATGTGTTAACAATATTCAGAGAAGGTTTGTTTTACATATATATATATATATATATATATATATATATATATATATATA
Organism: Babylonia areolata; assembly: GCF_041734735.1. Classification (NCBI taxonomy): domain Eukaryota; kingdom Metazoa; phylum Mollusca; class Gastropoda; order Neogastropoda; family Buccinidae; genus Babylonia; species Babylonia areolata. The sequence continues at coordinate 18,765,553 of NC_134904.1, read as the reverse complement.
TATATATATATATACATATATATATATATATATATATATATATATGTATTGAGAGAGAGAGAGAGATTGTGTGTGTGCAGAGCAGATACGTTGTAGTGTATGTAGATAAGTGTGCACACTTCGATATGGATACTTGAAATTGAAATCATGAAAGTAGTCACAAACATGTGGCAATGGCAGTATGTCAGTTATGGTCAGTTTGTGTGAAGGAGTGTGTGTAAAGTAATGATGATAGTTTGATTTGCATTGAGGGGAGTGCATGATATTTGGGGAATGGTTTCTAGGATATACTTTAACTGTCCTGTTCTGAGTGATGCAATACCTTCATAGTACTATCGTTACTCATTTTATTGTTGTAGTAGCACTGGGAGCAGCAAAAGCTCTGCCTAGGCCTCACGGCTTTTTTTTATGTCCCCTTCAATATCTGTCTCATTTTCCTTTTTGTGGGATAAGTAGATGCTATTGCTTTGCATCATTCATTGATTATGATTTGTTCGTCATAGTGCAAATTTTTTTTTTCTTTTAATTTGCTCATATCAAGAAGATTTTTAAACATACTAGTATTCCATGCAAGTTTAGTTTCAATTGGTAGTGCGTTCCTTATTTGTGCATTTCTCTTAGCTAATGAAATTTTCCTTAGGTTGGTATTACAGTGCTTCTTACAAATTTTCATCACAGAGTTTCTTGTACTCTCATTGTCTGACATTTAAAAAAATGTTATTTACATTAACAGTCATTAAAGTGATTTAATATTTTGTTCGTTTCAGTTAAGTCTTCTCTGAACCATCTACCTGATAGTGAATGCAGATTGTAGGTTTCAGTTAAGTCTTCTCTGAACCATCTACCTGATAGTGAATGCAGATTGTAGGTTTCAGTTAAGTCTCCTCTGAACCATCTACCTGATAGTGAATGCAGATTGTAGGTTTCAGTTAAGTCTTCTCTGAACCATCTACCTGATAGTGAATGCAGATTGTAGGTTTCAGTTAAGTCTCCTCTGAACCATCTACCTGATAGTGAATGCAGATTGTAGGTTTCAGTTAAGTCTTCTCTGAACCATCTGTCTGATAGTGAATGCAGATTGTAGGTTTCAGTTGTCTCCTCTGAACCATCAACCTGATAGTGAATGCAGATTGTAGGTTTCAGTTGAGTCTTCTCTGAACCATCTACCTGATAGTGAATGCAGATTGTAGGTTTCAGTTGAGTCTTCTCTGAACCATCTACCTGATAGTGAATGCAGATTGTAGGTTTCAGTTGAGTCTTCTCTGAACCATCTACCTGATAGTGAATGCAGATTGTAGGTTTCAGTTGTCTCTGAACCATCTACTCTAAAGTGAAAGCAGATTTAGGTGGGAAATACCTGTGTTGTCATGATGTTATGAATGTTGTGTGTATATGATCATGCTGTCATTGCTGTGACACAGCGTACAGTGACCTTGAGTCCCGCAAAGAGACACGTGAGGCTGCCTGGCGACGACCTGGCTGGGACGAGTGTGTGGCCTACACAGGTGTGTACACTGTCAGCAACACGCGTCACTGTCACAGGTCTACACGTAGACATGCACACACATGCCTGCGTGTACAGGCACACATATAGACATGCATACTTAACTCGAGTTCTTTTTCTTCCCTCACTTATGAACACTCTCAATCTCATGCACTGAAGCGCACAGGAACTCGTACACTCTCTCACATGTTCACACACACTCAAACTGCCCCTCACACATGCTCTCATACACATGCACCCTCACACACTCTTTTTCGCACACTCAAGCACGCGCGCACATACACACACACACACACACACTTTCAGTATGTCTGTCTTTCTCTTTCTGTCTCCCTCTCTGAGTCATTTCACCCATTCTTGCGTTTTACTCCTACTTTCTTTTCCTTCTGTAAAGATATCTCTGCATACCTTTACTAGATAGTAAATGCAAATAGATAAGAAATTTCAACCTTGTTTATGAAAAAAAAAAAAAAAGAAATTGATAAGTACAATTTTTCACACATGGTCAAAAGTTCTTAGGATAGTATTTGCTGTTTAATGCATGCCTAACTTTAAGGAAATCATTGCATCAGTTCTTTTGTAGTGATTGTGTTTAAAAGGTCAAAGTTCCCATAGCCTCTAATGTCCATTGGGGGAGTGAATTGACATCCACTGTGTCTAGGGCTCAGCCTAGGAAGGCAGTGAATTGACATCCACTGTCTTGGGCTCAGCCTAGGAAGGCAGTGAATTGATATCCACTGTGTTTAGGGCTCAGCCTAGGAAGGCAGTGAATTGACATCCACTGTGTCTAGGGCTAGGCAGTGAATTGACACCCACTGTGTCTAGGGCTCAGCCTAGGAAGGCAGTGAATTGACATCCACTGTGTCTAGGGCTCAGCCTAGGAAGGCAGTGAATTGACATCCACTGTGTCTAGGGCTCAGCCTAGGAAGGCAGTGAATTGACATACACTGTGTCTAGGGCTAGGCAGTGAAATGACACCCACTGTGTCAAGGGCTCAGCCTAGGAAGGCAGTGAATTGACATCCACTGTGTCTAGGGTTCAGCCTAGGAAGGCAGGGCCCAGTCCTCTCCTACCACCATTTTAACCTTCCCAACCAAAGTTGGGGAATGATTCACACCTTGGTGGAGTGAGGAAAGACAGAGTAAAGAGCTTTTCCCCAGGACACTACACCATGTGGAAATGAAGGGCCTTGAATCCTCATCACTGGTCAACACTGGATCACAAGTCCAACTGATTCTGCCAGTGTGCATACTGTGACTGTGTGGGTGTATGACTGCATTGTTGGTTTTTATTTTAATTTTGCTTGTTTGATCGCTGGCTGCATTGTTGATGGTGTGGTTGTTGCAGTGCCGTTGATCCGACACATGCAGTCACGCATCTTGATACCCACGCCCTTCTCCCCAATGCAGTAACGGGCACAGCGCGTAGGACCAAACCCCACATGTCTGTTAGTCCGTCCGGCGGTGAACCAACCCACTGTTCCAGACAGACAGACTGCATTGTTCATTCGTTCGCTCTCTCCTTGCTGGACTGACTGCAGAAAAAAAAAGGCTTGTGAAGCGAGTTGTGCGTCTTGTCTCTGTCACTCAACACGTTGCCTTCTAGAAACATGCCATGGATGTATGGTGTGTCAGGACTGGACACATCATCAGCCCTCTTGTTTTCCAGTGTAGCCATATATATGTACTGTACATAGTGGAACTCTAAAATAAGAGGGTTTTTTTTTTTTGTTGGTTTTGTGTGTGTGTTTGTGTGCTGGTGCACAAGATAGTTATGTTTAGCTGGAGTAGTGTTGGAAATATGATTGTCATCATCATCATCTTGGTTCTCTTGGGAATGAAGGAAGTGGCTGGGTTGTGCTATCATTGTATGTGGACAGGCATGTAATAGCACTGGTTGGTGTAGTATTGGAAATGTGGCTATGAATCTATCAATCTGTATATGATATAATAGTTGGTTTGCTGTGTTGACGGCGATTGAGGTGGTCAGTACCAGTGGTAGAGAAACATTAGGTTTGTTCTCTGTTGGCTGCTAGATATTGGCTGCTGGAATTTGTCGTGTGGAAATGGTATCGTCCATGGTTTGGTTTGTTGTTCTGTTGGTGAGAGGAGTTTGTGTGTGTTGTTCTACTGTGATTATTATTATTATTACTACTACTTTTTTATATTATAATTATTATTTATTTATTTATGTACGCTTATATTTGACTTCATCAAGTTTTTGCGCCTTATACATATTATTAGTAGTGGTAGTAGTTATTTTTTTTTATATATTTATCTATTATTTATTCACCTTTTTTTTTCTTTTTCTTTTTTTTTCTCAAGGCCTGACTAAGCACGTTGGGTTACGCTGCTGGTCAGGCATCTGCTTGGCAGATGTGGTGTAGCGTATATGGATTTGTCTGAACGCAGTGACACCTCCTTGAGCTACTGAAACTGCGAGAAACAAGATGAGGAGAGCGGGGAGGGAGGGGGAGGGGGGGGATGTGAACTTCATTTGCAATCAGTGTGGGGGTTTATGTGTTTGTGTTCGAGGAGAATTGGGGTGGGGGGGGGGGGGGGGTAGAATGTGTTGCTCATGTGCATTTGGAAGGATGATTGTTTTGGTATTATGATTCATAAAAGAGATAGAGTGTGTGAGTCTGCACATTTCAGTCATTTTGGTTTCCATTCTTTTATGTTGTGCATTTTTATGTTTGTTTTTAAAGGGAGTGAGATTTTGTTTGTTTATATGTTTGTGTTTGTATGATTTTGTTACATGAGAGTGCTTGTGTCTATTACAATGTGTGTGTTTGTATGATTTTGTTACATGAGAGTGCGTGTGTATATTACTACTTTGTCCATCAGCTTGTTTCTTGTTGTTTTTTTGGTTTTGTTTTTTGTTTGTTTTTGTTGTTGTTATTTTGTTGGTTCATGGGAAACATGTTACTATGATTGATTCCGAATCTGCAGCTGACCACAAATTTATCATGATGATAATGATAGTTGAATGCTCAGTAACTGTGAATTCATGTACGCAGCATGGAATAATAAGAATGATAAAAATAGTGGCTGTTGGTAGAATACACAAGAGAGGGGGAAAAAAATTTGCAGTTGATCGTAGATTTGATTGTTATTGGTAACTGACCAGCACTGACATTGATTTCTGCTCCAGTATTCTGCTGTTGACTGTTGACTTTGAAATGGAGGGCGTAGAATGATGCAGTGTCTTGAGAATCTAGATGATAGCGATGATGATGAAATAATGGCATTATTATATTTGTTGTAGCTGGTGTTATTATCATTATTATTGTTATTTTATTTATTTAGTTTTACAGTATTAGAAGAGATATCACTGTGAAAAAGACAAAACCTGAACTGACTGAAATATTTCTGTAGGTTGCTGTATTAAGTTACATTTTCCTGTCCTGAACTGAACGTCAACAGTATGTTTTTTTGGTGGGGGAAATACTTGGTAAGAAGCCTTTCTTTCTTAGTTTATTTTTTATAGGCAAGGGGCTTTTTGGGTTTTTTTGTCTACTGCTCAAATTATTGAGGATGGTGTTTGGATTGTGTTCATGAGTTTCTTGGTGATTTTTTTTTTTTTAACTTGTTTTTTCGGAGGGGTTCTTGTTTTGTTTTTTTGTTGTTGTTTTGTTTGAGCGTAGGTTCTGGCTGCTTGTTGTTCACAAAGTATTATTATGACACAAACTGTACTACATTGATTGGGGAAAGTTTATGATAACGCTGATGAAATACGTACCCAGATGTAATAAAGATTGCCAGATAGATAATATTTTGTGCAAGATGTTCTGAAGATTTGTTAACTGTGAACATTTTGGTTATTTAGATTGTGATGGATGATGTAATGTGCCCTGATTCCTCTTTAATCTCTCTCTCTCTCTCTTCTTCTCTCTCTCTCCCTCTATCCATCGCTCTCTCTCTCTCTCTCTTGCTCTTCTCTCCCTCTCTCGCTCCATCCATCTCTCTCTTGCTCTTCTCTCCCTCTCTCGCTCCATCCATCTCTCTCTTGCTCTTCTCTCTCTCTCTCCCCATCTATCCCTCTCTTTTGCTCTTCTCTCTCTACCCCTCTCTCTCTCTCTCCCTCTCTCTCTCTCCCCCTCTATTCATTTCTACCTCTCTCCCTCTCCCTCTATCCATCTCTCTCTCTTACCTCTCTCTCTCTACCCCTCTATCCATCTCTCTCCCTCTATCCATCTCTCTCCCTCCCACCCCCCAAACCCCCTCTTTCTCTCTTTTTCTCTCTCTCTTATCCTTACCCAATGTCTCTCAGTGTCTTTGATGGTGTAAAGTTATGGTTTATCATTCTTCCATATTCCTCTTTTTGGGAGGGGATGGGGGGGGGCGGGTATAGGTTGGTGTTGTGAATGCAAAATAATACCGGGTGCCCTTGTTGACGCAATATATGGGTGAGTGGAGAGAGAGAGAGAGAGAGAAGAAGGTGATAGTACCTTGCTGAAATGTGAGTGATTACTGTTAGTTTGAAAAGATATGATGATGCTAACAAAATAGAGATGATGCCACTAAATTAGTGATGATGCTTGAGATGATACTACTAAACAGAGATGATGACACTATAAATAGAGATGCTGCTGTTCTATTTTCTTCAGAAGAGAAAACTACTTCATCATTGTTGGTTTTTCTGTGTCTAACCCCCTACCCCACGACACCTCCCAGGTGCAAACAGTAGAAGCAGAGGATGGTGATGAAGATGCTTGGCATCTGTTGACTTGATGTTGCTGACACACTGGAATAAATCAGTTCCTGTCTGTTCATGTTTTGTCCTTATCTGATTTCATTTGTTGCATGTCTGACAGATCTGTCAGAATGTGTGTGTGTGTGTGTGTGTGTGCTTAAGTGTGTGCGTGTCTGTGCATGTGTGTGTTTGTGAATCTCTCTCTGTCTGTCTCTCCACACACACACACACACACACACACGTGTGTTTGTATAAAACCTTGGTTAACCTTTTTAGTGCCAAACTCGTGCTCCGTGACAACTATTTGCCAATTAATGTTTTGGTGACGAAAGGTAATTATCAAAAAAAAAAAAAAAAAATTCTTGCATGCAAACTACTAGAAGAAAATATATAGATTATAACCTATACTTTCCTGAAAGAAAAATGCACACACTATCCAGTTACCACAGTTTCACACGAGTTCAGTGATTTTGCAATAAGAAAATTACTACAATGACAGAAATTCTGCTCAGAGGCACTTCTTTTTTTTTCTGGTTTTTGTTGTTGTTGTTTTTTTGTTGTTGTTTTTTTGCACACAAGAGGGACAATGTATGTATGTATGCATGACAACCAGTCGTGTATGACTATGACCATCAGAACAGCACAGAAGGCAACTGCTGTCCCGACTATCTGGGCTAGAATTTGATTCGAGTGGAGAGTGTCTTGCCCAAGTTACATCCACACTCTCTTGGCCAAGAGGGTTTGAGGACTGTCGGCACTGGGATCGTTCCAACAACAAAC
>NC_134904.1:18746074-18748574 GCF_041734735.1 Babylonia areolata | reverse complement strand
AGTTGGAAGGGTGTGTGTCAAGTGTGTGTGTGTGTGTGTGTGTGTGTGTGTGTGTGTGTGTGTGTGTGTCCATTTTACACCGTTTGAATACACCTGCCTTGGCTCACCGATGTGTCCTAATGCCGTCGAGTTAGTATGGAGGACCATCTACATTATAAAAGAAATCAAATGCACAGTGCGCAACTGCTGGACCTGACCGGAGTTTTTAGAAATCACAACATTTATCAAGAAAAAAAGGAGACAAAACAGGTCACCCATTTCACTAGACTTTAGAATCATGGGCAGTAAGCTGAATAAGTCCTTCAGGAAAAAAAACGTGTATTGTGTTCAGTGTGTGTATAGTGTTCAGTGTGTGTATTGTGTTCAGTGTGTGTATTGCAGTAAGTTGAATAAGTCCTTCAGGAAAAAACCGTGTATTGTGTTCAGTGTGTGTATAGTGTTCAGTGTGTGTATTGTGTTCAGTGTGTGTATTGCAGTAAGTTGAATAAGTCCTTCAGGAAAAAACTGTGTATTGTGTTCAGTGTGTGTATTGTGTTCAGTGTGTGTATTGTGTTCAGTGTGTGTATTGCAGTAAGTTGAATAAGTCCTTCAGGAAAAAACCGTGTATTGTGTTCAGTGTGTGTATTGTGTTCAGTGTGTGTATTGTGTTCAGTGTGTATATTGTTTTCAGTGTGTATATTGCAGTAAGTTGAATAAGTCCTTCAGGAAAAAACCGTGTATTGTGTTCAGTGTGTGTATTGTGTTCAGTGTGTGTATTGTGTTCAGTATAAGTATGCCACGCAGCCTGAAGTTACTGAATCTGTGTGCTCATGCACAGGCTTGTCATCTAGTGCAGACACACACACACACACACACACACACACACACACACACACACACACACACACACACACACACACTTCAAAACAAAAAGAAAACACAAACACACACATAGATACACACACACATATGATAACAAACACCCAACAATAACAAGTGAAGCCATGCTTCCACAAACAATCTCATGACTCATTCCACTGAGCTGCTCTGACGATCCACTGAGCTGTTCTAACGATCCACTGAGCTGCTCTAACGATCCACTGAGCTGCTCTGACGATCCACTGAGCTGCTCTGACGATCCACTGAGCTGCTCCCCAACATGTGCTTTACAACTGCGTTGTGGTTTTCATGTTCCACACATGCACCCTGAAATGTATGGTGTTGTTTTTTTGTTTGTTTTTTTTACACATCTTGGAGTATGTGCAAAAGTACGTATGCACTTGTGTGTTTGTGTGTGCTTGTCCAGGCCAATGAACCTCTAATGTCGTCAATGCTTCTTCTTCTTCTTCACTCGTGGGCTGCAACTCCCGCGTTCACTCGTAATATTCACGAGTGGGCTTTTACGTGTATGACCGTTTTTACCCCCCACCATGAAGGCAGCCATACTCCGTTTTGGGGGGTGTGCCTGCTGGATATGTTCTTGTTTCCATTACCCACCGAACGCTGACATGGATTGTATGATCTTCTCCTCGCGTATACACACGAAGAGGGTTTTAGGCACCGGCAGGTCTACACATATGTTGACCTGGGAGATCGCAAAAAATCCCCGCCCTTTACCCACCAGGCGCCGTTACCGAGATTCGAACCCGGAACCCTCAGTCAAGGCTTAAGGTATGTAAGTCTAGACTGAACCCGAAGCCATAGCGTCATGTCGTTTCGTTTTGTGTTGTGACGTTTCAGCTGTGGTCAAACTGCCCAATCCCACCAAGAAGTCCAAATGCTGCATAAACGCCTAAAAAAAAAAAAAAAAATGCAATGTGAACATTTTCTTTGGCCAGAGTGAGAGCGGTCAGTTAATGATTGAAAACCTATCACACCATCTTCCAAGCACACACACACAAGATTCGAACCCTGGACCGGCACCCTCTGATTGAAAGTCCAACGCTTTAACCACTCAGCTATTGGGCCCGTCGGGGTCGGGGTCTGTGTCCGTCAACAACAACAACAACAAAAAAAACAAAAACAAAAAAAGAAGAAGAAGAAAAACGAAGACAGAAAATGCTGAACATATGGTCTTTCATCGACATCATGTTATTCTGCTGCACGTGAAGCACGTGAGGCACGACAAATGCTGCACTGACAACGTGAACACAAAACAGACACAAACACCAATTTACTTCTTGCACAAAAACACGCCCCGCACACACTCTTCCTGTGTGGATGCATCCAGCAAAGTCCACTGTTTGGATCTGGAAAGATTTTTGACTCACTTGTGTAAACAAAGTGAGTCTATGTTTTAACCCGGTGTTCGGTTGTCTGTGTGTGTGTGTGTGTGTGTCCGTGTGTCTGTGTGTCCGTGATAAACTTTAACATTGACATTTTCTCTGCAAATACTTTGTCAGTTGACACCAAATTTGGCATAAAAATAGGAAAAATTCAGTTCTTTCCAGTCATCTTGTTTAAAACAATATTGCACCTCTGGGATGGGCACAATTTTTTTTTTTTTAAAGCCTAATTATAT
>NC_134904.1:18728574-18741074 GCF_041734735.1 Babylonia areolata | reverse complement strand
TGAAATAGAAATATAACTGTCCGAGACGGAGAAAAAGGTTTTTAAAAAGTAGATAAAAAAAAAAAAAAAACAGCTATAGTTCCCGTTTGGAACAGAAAAGTAAGAACAGTGCGGAGTGTCACAGTGCGGTGTATATACTGGTTGTTATTTCTACAGAGTTCCGTCGGTCACATGTGTTCTACACTTTTCATTGAAGCTTTGTTGTTATTGTTATTGTTATTGGTGGTGGTGGTAAGGGGCCTGGGGGGGGGGGGGGGGGGTCATGTGTGTTTTTTTGTGTTTTTGTTTTGTTTGTTGTTGTTGTTGCTTTAGGAGTGTGGTGGGGGCTTCTGTCGGAACTTGGTATTTCATTTTCAGTAAAGTTGTATTTCGTTTATTGTAACATTTTGAGTGCTCTCTCTTTCCCTCTCTCTCTCTCTCTCTCTCTCTCTCTCTCTCTCTCTCCACACACACACACACACACACACACACACACACACACACACACACACGAAAACACACACACACACACACACACACACACACACACACACACACACACACACACACACACACACACACACACACACACACACACACACACACACACACACACACACACACGAAAACACACACACACACACACACACACACACACACACACTGACACACAAACTGACACACACGCACGCACTTACACACGCACACATACAGATATATATATCCAAACTGAACTGAGTGGGGGTGCCGTGATGGAATTCCAGTTGACACGTGCACGTGATGAACAAAGTGCTGTCCACGCGTGGCTGTGTACCAACAGTGTGACTGACACATCCCATGTGGAGCAGTGTGACTGACACATCCCATGTGGAACAGTGTGACTGACACATCCCATGTGGCTGTGTACCAACAGTGATGTGACTGACACATCCCATGTGGAGCAGTGTAACTGACACATCCCATGTGGAGCAGTGTAACTGACACATTCCATGTGGAGCAGTGTGACTGACACACCCCATGTGGAGCAGTGTAACTGACACATCCCATGTGGCAGTGTGCCAACAGTGTGACTGACACATCCCATGTGGAGCAGTGTAACTGACACATCCCATGTGGCAGTGTGCCAACAGTGTGACTGACACATCCCATGTGGAGCAGTGTGACTGACACATCCCATGTGGCAGTGTACCAACAGTGTGACTGACACATCCCATGTGGCAGTGTACCAACAGTGTGACTGACACACCCCATGTGGCTGTGTGCCAACAGTGTGACTGACACATCCCATGTGGAGCAGTGTGATTGACACACCCCATGTGGCTGTGTACCAACAGTGTGACTGACACATCCCATGTGGCAGTGTACCAACAGTGTGACTGACACATCCCATGTGGAGCAGTGTGATTGACACATCCCATGTGGCAGTGTACCAACAGTGTGACTGACACATCCCATGTGGAGCAGTGTGACTGACACATCCCATGTGGAGCAGTGTGACTGACACATCCCATGTGGCAGTGTACCAACAGTGTGACTGACACATCCCATGTGGAGCAGTGTGACTGACACATCCCATGTGGCTGTGTGCCAACAGTGTGACTGACACATCCCATGTGGCTGTGTGCCAACAGTGTGACTGACACACCCCATGTGGCAGTGTACCAACAGTGTGACTGACACACCCCATGTGGAGCAGTGTGACTGACACACCCCATGTGGCAGTGTACCAACAGTGTGACTGACACACCCCATGTGGCAGTGTACCAACAGTGTGACTGACACACCCCATGTGGCAGTGTACCAACAGTGTGACTGACACATCCCATGTGGAGCAGTGTGACTGACACACCCCATGTGGAGCAGTGTGACTGACACACCCCATGTGGCAGTGTACCAACAGTGTGACTGACACATCCCATGTGGCAGTGTACCAACAGTGTGACTGACACACCCCATGTGGAGCAGTGTGACTGACACATCCCATGTGGCAGTGTACCAACAGTGTGACTGACACACCCCATGTGGAGCAGTGTGACTGACACATCCCATGTGGAGCAGTGTGACTGACACACCCCATGTGGAGCAGTGTGACTGACACACCCCATGTGGCAGTGTACCAACAGTGTGACTGACACACCCCATGTGGAGCAGTGTGACTGACACATCCCATGTGGAGCAGTGTGACTGACACACCCCATGTGGAGCAGTGTGACTGACACACCCCATGTGGAGCAGTGTGACTGACACATCCCATGTGGCAGTGTACCAACAGTGTGACTGACACATCCCATGTGGCAGTGTACCAACAGTTTTGACTGACACATCCCATGTGGCAGTGTACCAACAGTGTGACTGACACATCCCATGTGGCTGTAGATCTCATTGTTCTCAAGCTGTGCCATGGTCGTTCTGACTGATCATTTCTGTCTTGGCAGAACCGTTCTGGAGGCACGCACAGTGTAGTATATAAGGATCAGTCCACACGCTTTATTTGTCTTCTTTCGTCATGGGCTTATGTCTAATACACACCTATGGTAAGCTCTGGAGGGCTGATAGCACGTCGGTTTTACGTGCGTTTGTCGGGCATCTGCTTTTCTTTAATTTAGTTTTTTATTTATATTTTTTTCTTTAGTTGATGTGGTATAACGCACATGTATCAGTCTCCATGTTTTGACGCCTCTTTGAAACTAAAACTGAAAGTTGCAAAACGTTAACAATGAATATCCTGGGACCCCAAACTTGCTTGTTCAGCCACGTTCGTTTCACAAAAAGATAATCTTAGCGTAAAGATCGACTGTTCTGTACGAAATACCCGGCATGATGATGATGATGATGATGATGATGATGATCATCATCATCATCATCATCATCATCATCATCATCATCATCATCATTTCATATTATTATTTGTTTTACAAAACGATTGTTGTCTCTTTTTCAGCTTTCATCACCAGCACGAACTAAGCAGTCCACTTTTCACCAGACCCGAAGCTCGCTGAACAAGTGAGCGACAACAGCACTGAAGTGACAGTCGCCAGTTGACCGGAAGTCACGTGGTGGTGTGAGGAGGCTGGGGAACCCAAAGGCAACAAGACTGCATCTTGTTCTCCGCTGTTTGCTGTGGCTGGGAGCTGGTTCCTGAAATTACCAACAGGAAGGGGGTCCTTACCGCTCCTCTGGAGTCTCACCAACAGAAAGCTGGCTCCATTAACCAGGGAATTCCACAGAGCTGCTTTTTCGTTTTCCTTTTTTCTCATCACTGTTCTCTCATCCTTCGCAACCTTGACACAGCAGTAACGAGAAGAACAAAGAGCCACGCCAATTCATCATCCAACGTGTCTCGCTTAGTGTACACCCTGAAAGAAACCATTTACAAAACCTAAGACGGACTGGCCATATTACCATCATCAGCACAATCATCACAGTTTTCTCGGTCGTTAGTTCCAGAAGAAAAAAAAAACAGACAGCAGCAACAATAAGAAGATAAGGCAATCGTGAAATATTGTCCCCACAAGGCTTAGAGGATTGTATCAGTTGATCAGCTGGGAACAGTTCCCGGGAGTCATCGTTGGTGTGCCACAGCAGCAGAATCACTGCCAGCTCCAGAACCGAAGTTTCGCTTGTTCCCTGTTGTTGTTTAAAAAAAAATATATATATATACCTACTCATCCTGCCAGGAAGTGGTGACAACGACATCATCCACAGCATCATTCACGCCAGAATCAGCCCCTAAAACAACAACACTCAGTTCAGCACGGTGTTCTCAGAACTGGACTGTCTACAAAGGACTGAATACTAATCGTCAGTCCCTCACCGCCAACCACCACCACCACCACCACCACCACCACCAGCCAACCGTCATCATGAATCGGGGAGGCCTGAAGGAGAACATGAAGGAGAGGTTGAAGGTGGATGAGTTGGAGGAGAACAAGGAGGAGCTGAAGGAGGTCGCGGAGGACGTATTCCCCATCATCGTCTTTGCGGCCATCGTGTGCGGGTTGCTGCTGGCCGTCTTTCTGCTCCGCCTCTACATACGCTGGGGGGTGACCTGCCGCAGCAAGAACCGCCTGGATGGAAAGACCGTCCTTATCACTGGTGAGAGGGCTGCGTGTGTGTGTGGGTGTTTGGGGTGTGGGTGGAGTGGTTGGGGTGTGGATGGGGGATCGGTGGATGGGTATGGAAGTAGTAGGGGGTGGCCTGCCGCAGCAAGAACCGCCTGGGTGGAAAGACGTACTCATCACTGGTGAGAGGGCTGTCTGGGTGGGTGGGTTTGTGTGGTTGGGGTGTGGTGTGGGTGGATGTGAGAAGTAGTGGCTTGGTGGGTGGGTGTTGTGTGTGTGTGTGTGTGTGTGTGTGTGTGTGTCTGTGTTTCTGTGTATGTCTCTGCCTCTGTGTCTGTGTCTGTCTGTGTGACTGTGTCTGTGTGTGTGTGTGTGTGTGTGTGCGTGTTGGTGTTCTCAACCTCCTGGTGTGTCATACACAGTAACATACCTAAAAACGTAAATGCCATCATCTCAGCATCTGACTTTAAATAATGGCATCAGCTTGGGGGTGGGGGTTGGGGTGGGGGACTTGATCCCTGTCTCCCTCTATTTCTGAACTGTTAGTTTTATTCCACGCTCAAACGAAGCTTTTACCTTGCTGTTGCTGCTGCTGAAAGTCAACTCATTCACTTCGTGTTGTTACATGATGATGAGTATTATCAATGTTGTTTGACTCTGTCGTTGCTTAACTTGTTTAAGCAACTGTCACGTCTTGATGTTGTTGCTGTTATATTTCATCGTGATCGTTGCATAGTTGTTGTTGTTGCTGATATATTTCATCGTGATCGTTGCACAGTTGATGTTGTTGCTGTTATATTTCATCGTGATCGTTGCCGCAGTTCTTTTTTGTTGCTGTTATATTTCACCGTGATCGTTGCATAGTTGTTGCTTTTATATTTCATCGTGATCGTTGCATAGTTGTTGCTGTTATATTTCATCGTGATCGTTGCCGCAGTTCTTTTTTTGTTGCTGTTGTTATCTGTCATCGTGATTGAAGTAGTTCCTGTTGCTACGTGATACTGACTGTCATCAACGCTGTTTTATTCTGTCGTTGCTGAACTTGTTTGAACAACGTCATGCCTCGTTGCTGCTGCTGTTATCGTTTCTTGTGATCGTTGCGCGGTTCTTGTTGTTGCTGCTGTTGCTGTTGTTTCTCGTGATCGTTGCGCGGTTCTTGTTGTTGCTGCTGTTGCTGTTGTTTCTCGTGATCGTTGCGCGGTTCTTGTTGTTGCTGCTGTTGCTGTCGTTTCTCGTAATCGTTGCGCGGTTCTTGTTGTTGCTGATGCTGTTGCTGTCGTTTCTCGTGATCGTTGCGCGGTTCTTGTTGTTGCTGATGCTGTTGCTGTCGTTTCTCGTGATCGTTGCGCGGTTCTTGTTGTTGCTGCTGTTGCTGTCGTATCTCGTGATCGTTGCGCGGTTCTTGTTGTTGCTGCTGTTGCTGTTGCTGTCGTTTCTTGTTGCTGCTGATGCTGCTTTCCTTGTTGTTATTCTGGCCGCTGCTCCGACAGTGAAGTCGGAACAGGGTGTGTTTTATGGGAGGAGGGGTTTACAGGGAAAGAGGACCTCGTTATCACCGATCCAAAAGGAGTACACAGCCATTCACAGCACATGGCCTGCCCCTCCTTCCTTCCTTCCTTCCTTCCTTCCTTCTGACTGTGCCATCCATCGTTCGTCTGTCCGTGGAATGTGTTCCGGGGAGTGGGGGGAGGAGAGGGGTGGGGTGGAGGGGGGATGTCTTTTCTTCTGGTTGTTGTTGGTGTTGATTTTCTTGTTGGTGTGACTGTTGTTGTTGTCCTTCTTCTTACTTCTCGTTCTCGTCCTTGTTGTTGTTGTTGTTGTTGCTGTTCTTCTTCTTCATTTTCTTCTTCTTCATCCTGTTCCTCTTCTTCTTTTTCTTGTTGTTGTTCTCGTTGTTGTTTCACTTCTTCTTCTTCTTCCTGTTGATGCTGATGTTGATACTGTTGTTGTTTCACTTATTCCTGTTGATGTTGACGTTGATGCTGTTGTTGTTTCACTTCTTCTTCTTCCTGTTGATGTTGATGTTGTTGTTGTTGTTTCATTTCTTCTTCCTGTTGATGTTGATGATGTTGTTGTTGTTGTTGTTGTTGTTTCACTTCCTGTTGATGTTGATGCTGTTGTTGTTGTTGTTGTTGTTTCACTTCTTCTTCCTGTTGATGTTGATGCTGTTGTTTCACTTCTTCTTCCAGTTGATGTTGATGCTGTTGTTGTTTCACTTCTTCCTGTTGATGTTGTTGTTGTTGTTCCACTTCTTCTTCCTGTTGACGTTGATGCTGTTGTTGTTTCACTTC
Source organism: Babylonia areolata (assembly GCF_041734735.1). Classification (NCBI taxonomy): domain Eukaryota; kingdom Metazoa; phylum Mollusca; class Gastropoda; order Neogastropoda; family Buccinidae; genus Babylonia; species Babylonia areolata. Next base: position 18,734,743 of record NC_134904.1, on the reverse strand, counting down.
TTCTTCCTGTTGATGTTGTTGTTTCACTTCTTCTTCCTGTTGATGTTGTTGTTGTTTCACTTCTTCTTCCTGTTGATGTCGATGTTCTTGTTGTTGTTGTTTCACTTCTTCTTCCTGTTGATGTTGATGTTCTTGTTGTTGTTTCACTTGTTCTTCCTGTTGATGTTGATGTTGGTGTTTCACTTCTTCTTCCTGTTGATGTTGATGTTGTTGTTGTTGTTTCACTTCTTCTTCCTGTTGATGTTGATGCTGTTGTTGTTGTTTCACTTCTTCTTCCTGTTGATGTTGATGCTGTTGATATTGTTGTTGTTTCACTTCTTCTTCCTATTGATGTTGATGCTGTTGTTGTTGTTTCACTTCTTCTTCCTGTTGATGTTGATGTTGTTTCACTTCTTCCTGTTGATGTTGATGTTGTTGTTTCACTTCTTCTTCCTGTTGATGTTGATGTTGTTGTTGTTGTTTCACTTCTTCTTCCTGTTGATGTTGATGTTGTTTCACTTCTTCTTCCTGTTGATGTTGATGTTGTTGTTGTTTCACTTCTTCTTCCTGTTGATGTTGATGTTGTTGTTTCACTTCTTCTTCCTGTTGATGTTGATGTTGTTGTTGTTTCACTTCTTCTTCCTGTTGATGTTGTTGTTGTTGTTGTTTCACTTCTTCTTCCTGTTGATGTTGATGTTGTTGTTGTTTCACTTCTTCTTCCTGTTGATGTTGATGTTGTTGTTTCACTTCTTCTTCCTGTTGATGTTGATGTTGTTGTTTCACTTCTTCTTCCTGTTGATGTTGATGTTGTTGTTTCACTTCTTCTTCCTGTTGATGTTGATGCTGTTGTTGTTGTTTCACTTCTTCTTCCTGTTGATGTTGATGTTGTTGTTGTTGTTTCACTTCTTCTTCCTGTTGATGTTGATGCTGTTGTTGTTGTTTCACTTCTTCTTCCTGTTGATGTTGATGTTGTTGTTGTTGTTTCACTTCTTCTTCCTGTTGATGTTGATGTTGTTGTTGTTTCACTTCTTCTTCCTGTTGATGTTGTTGTTGTTGTTTCACTTCTTCTTCCTGTTGATGTTGATGTTGATGTTGTTGTTTCACTTCTTCTTCCTGTTGATGTTGATGTTGTTGTTGTTGTTGTTCTTTTTGCCTCCAGTCCTCCTCGTGAGCCACTTTGGTATTCTCCTCCTCCTTTCGGTACCTGTCTTTCTCCTCCTGTCTTTATTATTCTCTCTCTCCCTCTCTCTCCCTCTCCCCCCCTCTCTCTCCCTCTCCCTCTCTCTCTCCCTCTCTCTCTGTTACAGCTATTGGAGCTGATCAGTTGCTGTGCATGTTGTGACTCACTGTCTTACCTCCTCCTCAGAACTCTACACCTGTCTTCATGTGTCTGCACCACCCTCCTCCCCTCTCTCTGCTTCTGTGTGTGTGTGTGTGTGTGTGTGTGTGTGTGTGTGTGTGTGTGTGTGTGTGTGTGCGTGTGTGTGTGTGTGTGTGTGTAGGAAGGTAGGTAGGTAGGCAGTTACGTACGTATGTACGCAGGTTTATCAGCCTGCCTGTCTGTCGGCATGTTTTATCATTCTGTTTGCCTGTCTCTCTGTCTTTCTGTCTGTCCATCTGTTAGCCTGCCTGTCTGCCTGCCAGCCTGTCTATCTGTTTGTCTGTTTGTCAGCCTGTCTGGCTGGCTGTCCGTCAGTCTGTCTGTTTGTCTGTCTGCTTGTTGTGTGTAACAAATACATCACCATTCTGAAATCTATATATCTGTGATGGCCCGCGAGGAGATATAGTAGTATGAATATAAAAAAAAGGTTTTAAAGTTCCAGTGTAGGCAGTGAATTCATATCCACTGTGTCTAGTGCTCAGCACAGGAAGGCAGTGAATTCATGTCCACAGTGTCTAGTGCTCAGCACAGGAAGGCAGTGAATTCACATCCACAGTGTCTAGTGCTCAGCCTAGGAAGGCAGTGAATTCACATCCACTGTGTCTAGTGATCAGCACAGGAAGGCAGTAAATTCACATCCACAGTGTCTAGTGCTCAGCCTAGGAAGGCAGTGAATTCACATCCACAGTGTCTAGTGCTCAGCCTAGGAAGTCAGTGAATTCACATCCACAGTGTCTAGTGCTCAGCCTAGGAAGGCAGTGAATTCACATCCACTGTGTCTAGTGCTCAGCACAGGAAGGCAGTGAATTCACATCCACTGTGTCTGGTGATCAGCACAGGAAGGCGGGACCCAGTTCTCACCTTCCGCCGTTATCATAACCTTCCCCACGTCAGGTACCCGTTCACACCCGGGTGGAATGTAATGAGGAAAATCGGGAGCAAAGAGCATTTATCCCCAAAGGGACACCACACCATGCCCAAACAGCTGGGGCTGGAACCCTGATCACAGGTGAACACTGGGTCACAACTCTCCAAACTCTTTCCTAACGAACCTTGATCACAGGTGAACACTGGGTCACAACTCTCCAAACTCTTTCCTAACGAACCTTGATCACAGGTGAACACTGGGTCACAACTCTCCGAACTCTTTCCTAACGAACCCTGATCACAGGTGAACACTGGGTGAGAAATCCCCAACCTCTTTCCTAACGAACTTTGATCACAGGTGAACACTGGGTGAGAAATCCCCAACCTCTTTCCTAACGGACTTTGATCACACGTGAACACTGGGTGAGAAATCCCCAACCTCTTTCCTAACGAACCTTGATCACAGGTGAACACTGGGTGAGAAATCCCCAACCTCTTTCCTAACGAACCTTGATCACAGGTGAACACTGGGTGAGAACTCTCCAACCTCTTTCCTAACGAACCCTGATCACAGGTGAACACTGGGTCACAACTCTCCAACCTCTTTCCTAACGAACCTTGATCACAGGTGAACACTGGGTGAGAACTCTCCAACCTCTTTCCTAACGAACCTTGATCACAGGTGAACACTGGGTCACAACTCTCCAACCTCTTTCCTAACGAACCTTGATCACAGGTGAACACTGGGTGAGAAATCCCCAACCTCTTTCCTAACGAACCTTGATCACAGGTGAACACTGGGTGAGAACTCTCCAACCTCTTTCCTAACGAACCTTGATCACAGGTGAACACTGGGTGAGAACTCCCAACCTCTTACCTAACGATTCCACCACGGAGCCTGACAAGTCTGACTGATGACAAGGGAACACAGCTCAGGTAAGGAATGCAGAAGTCTTGAGGTCAAACAGGTGTGTGGCGGGGGATGAGGGTGTGGGGTGGGTGTGTGGGGGTAGGGGTGGAGGGGCGGGGTTAGAGGGAGGTTAGAGGAGACGCTTTTGCGGGGGATGAGGGTGTGGGGTGGGTGTGTGGGGGTAGGGGTGGAGGGGCGGGGTTAGAGGGAGGTTAGAGGAGACGCTTCCCTTCCTGCATCCTACTCTCCCCACCCCCTCCCTTGGACCCCCACCCTCCAACTGACCCTTAACCTCCCCCCTCCTCCTCTTTCTCCCCCCATCTGCCCCCTCCCTCCTCCCTCCTCTCCCCCCACCCTGTCAGGTGGGTTCGCAGTCAATCAGCCGAACCAATTACCGGCCCTTGGCTTGGCAGGACGGCTGCGGCTGATAGCTTCACGTTTGGCGTGCTGTCTCTGGGAACATGACAGAGCGATATCTTCTGGTTCCGGTTCCGGTGTCGGCAGCAGCTTTTTCGTGCCCCCCCCCCCCCCCCCCCCCCCCCCCCCCAAACCCCCTGCCCCCTGCCCCCCGTCGGATTCTACCCCCCGGGGTCAAATCTTAGCCAGCCAACTGGCTGTCCAATGTAGCCAGCCCAGAGTCCATCGTAATCTTAGCCAGCCCAGAGTCCATCGTAATCTTAGCCAGCCCAGAGTCCAACGTAATCTTAGCCAGCCCAGAGTCCAACGTCCAACGTAATCTTTGCCAGCCCAGATTTCAACGTAATTGTAGCCAGCCCAGAGTCCAACGTCATCTTAGCCAGCCCAGAGTCCAACGTCATCTTTGCCAGCCCAGATTGTTAATCCCGGGGTTCCCGATGTCATAGTTTCCAGTCCGATGGATAAAGATGTGTTGTGTTGTGTTATGTTGTGTTGTGTTGCGTTCCGTTGCGATGTGTTGTGTTAAATTGTATTACATTGTATTGTATTGCGCTGCATTGCATTGTATCGCGCTGCATTGCATTGCATTGCATTGTATTGTATTGTAATGCATTGTATTGTATTGTACTGTACTGTACTGTACTGTATTGTATTGTATTAGCAGAAGAGGAAGGAGAAGAAATAACAACAGTCTATTACAGTAGAAACCCCCCACATCACCTACCACACCCCACCCCGAAGATTGAAGATTGCTTTCGTCACGTTGAAAAAAAGAGAGTAGGGGGTGGGAGAGGGTAAGCAAAGGCCAACCCAGAACGACACTCCTCCCCCCCACCCCCTACCCCGCCCCTCTCTTCCAATAGCTTGTTAATCAAATCCACAGAAAAGGGATCGATCTTGACTTTCCACAAAAATGACTCCGGGGTTCATTCGAAGCTGGCCGAAAATGACGTCGCGGTAAAACCCACCAAGGGGGGGGGGGGGGGTACCTTGAGGCTGTTGCACCGAGTCTGCCACTGCCCGATGCTGTGTCAGTGGTGAGGCGACTTTTTTTTTCTTTTTCTTTTTCTTTTTACACTTGGACTCGTATTCTTCTGTGTGGAAGTATCCGCACCCCTCAAAATCCTATTCGCACCCACCCGCTTTGGCCTGTTTCACACCAGCTTGAAATGGTCAGCCATTGGCCGCTGGAAAAGCGATTCCAGAGCTCTCAGTACTGTCCTGTTGGAATGTTATCCTCATCAGACGGCATCGTATCTGTCTGTCTGTCTGTCTGTCTGTCTGTCTCTCTCTCTCTCTGTCTCTCTGTACCAGAGAGACGGACAGAGAGACTGGCATAGAGACAAAGACACGAGACAGACACACAGAGAAAGAAAGGCAAAGAGAGAGAGATGTATATATAGAAAGGGTGGCACGCAGAGTGGCACGTAGATATATGTATATGTATTTTATACATATTGCACTGGCTCATAGTGCTACAGCCCTGGGAGCTAGTTGGCTGTCCTAAAACCCTCTTGACCGAAAGAGTGGGGATGTAACTTGGGCAAGACACTCTCCACAATAATCAAATTCTAGCCTACATGGTCGGGACAGCAGTTGCCTCCTTTGCTGAACTGATGGTCATAGTCGGACACGACTATCATATACTTTTTTTTTTAACATAATATACATATATATGTATATATAATTATATAGAGAGAGACAGACAGACAGAAGGGCAGAGAGGCACGTCACAGATACCAAACAGTGAACGACCTTTCCCCAGTCATCACCCTCACACACACACACACAGAATACCACCACCACCACCACAACCACCACCCCCACCACCACCACCACAACCACCTCTACCAAACCAAAACAAATCCCCGCGTTTGTTTTACGTAATTAGCAAAGGGTGACTTCACACCGGCCAATCACTGCAGACAGACTGGAGAAGAAACGAAGCGTTGCCACGTGTGAGCAGCCCCTAAACCGCAAGCCAAACACAATTACTGTGCCGGGCAAGACAGACGATTCTACTAGCTCGTGCACAGCGGGGTGTGCTACTGTTACTGCACGGTGTGAAGCTGTGAGTGAATTAGCCACAAGGAATTAGTGTTACTCTTCTTACATCAGTTGCTGGCATTGGGGTGGGGGTTTTTTTTGTGTGTTTTTTTCGGTGTCTGACATTCCAGACTTGATCAGTGCCCAGTTTCACTTTTCGGTACTGCCCTCTGCTTCCAAGAGCCAAGTTAATGAAGGAGAACATATGTGAAGACCGTGTCTGATGGAATGAACGGGCTTGGCTTGGGTTTGAATCTGATTTAGAGACGGGAGAGGGCTGGAGTTGTAAATGTAATAGTGTGTGTGTGTGTGTGTGTGTGTGTGTGTGTGTGTGTGTGTGTGTGTGTGTTTATGTGTGAATATATCTATCTCTGTATGTACGTGTATGCGCGTATATGCGCGCGCGTGTGTGTATGTGTGTTTGTGTGTGTGTGTGTGTGTGTGTGTGTGTGTAGGGGAAGGGGATGGAGGTGAGGGGTGGATGTACAGGTGTGTAGGGGGTGGAGGTGTGGGGTGGATGTATAGGTGTGTAGGGGGTGGAGGTGAGGGGTGGATGTACAGGTGTGTAG
>NC_134904.1:18721074-18723574 GCF_041734735.1 Babylonia areolata | reverse complement strand
TGCTGCTGCCGCCGCTACAGTAAACATAATTACTGCCTCTGCTAGTGTTTTCTGACGAAGGAAGAAGAAGAAAAAGAGGAAGATCGCAAGAATTGAAATCTTTCATCCATACAAAGAGGATTGGTTTTTTTTCCTTTCGACCGAACTCTGTCAACTGCTTAGGCGGAATGACTTGTTTAAATGTATTTGCTTGTTTGCTAGCAAGACTTATTCCAAGTTACTTTTCCACATCATGCTTTGTGCTTGCATAATGTGTGTGTATAAGATGCACGTGCGATACGCTCCACTACCTCCAGTGGGAACATGAAGTACACTCCTTGCCTTGCTATCGTGATGACGATGACGATGACTACATTAGTTATTTACACACTGAAAGCCAGAGATGGCCAGGAAGAGACAGAAAAGGGAGACAAACTGAGAGGCTGGCAGACAGACAGACGGACAGAAAGGCGGACGGATACACAGAGAATTCTGTCTTGGAACTGTCCTAGTAAGAAGACGGTTGTTCGTAAGTCTCCCCTATATCGTGACGTATGTCTCGTTTCCGTGAGTGATGTGTTTTGCTATGGCGTTGTCATGAGGTTGATTGACATAAGTTTACATTTGGGCCAACAGCAAAATGAGAGCTGTATTATCAATGGTTTCTCCAGTCATTTGGAAACTATTTACAGCTTAGTCTTTTGTGAAGGATTATGACTCTCAAACTAGGAGGCAAAATTGCACTGGCTCTTAGTGCTGAAGCCTTGTGGGCTAGTTGGCCTTTGGGAACCATCCCAACGCCGACTGTCCTAAAATCCACTTGGCCGAGAGAGTGGGGATGTAACTTGGGCAAGACACTCTTCACTATAATCAAATTCTAGCCCAAATAGTCGGAACAGCAGTTGCCTCCTCTGCTGTTCTGATGGTCATAGTCGGACACGACTGACTATCATATATGTCATGAGGTGGATCTAGTGTGGGACGAACCCGGGTGTGGCTGTGTATGGGGGACTAGGAATGAGCGGCCTGGGAGTTTGTAATGCCACTGAAACGGTGCACATGATTAGCCTGCAGCAAAAACAACAATATCATCAGCAACAGCAACAAAAACAATAACAAACAGAAGTAAAATAGCGCAGACCAGCAATGACGATGGCTTTAGAGCCTCATTATCTGAGATCGTTCTTAACCTTTGGGGCTCCTGCCTTACTGCTCCTTATCAACCTGTCCGTGCCGTGCCATGCTGCCAGCCAGCTTATTGCTGATTATCGACCTCGCTGGGGAGCGTGTGGTAGTGGATAGAGGAACGGCAGCCGTGCTCCTTGCCATGTGCCAGTGGATAGAGGCACGGCAGCAAGGGTACTATTGCCCTGCTGTGTATTGTCGCTGACATTTATCTGCACGGCACGTGTGCGTGCGTGCGTGCGTGCGTGTGTGTGTCTGTCTATCTATGTGTGTGTGCGTGCGTCTGTCTGTCTGTCTGTCTGTCTCTGTCTGCCTGTCTGTCTCTCACTCTCGCCCTCTCTCTCTCCCTTCCTCTCTCCCATCCCTCTCTCTCTCTCTTCTCTCTCTCCCATCCCTCTCTCTCTCTTTTTCTCTCTCTCTCTCCCTCCCATCCCTCTCTCCTATCCCTCTCCACCCTCTCTCTCTCTCTCTCTCTCTCTCTCTCTCTCTCTCTCTCTCTATATATATATATATATATATATATATATATATATATATATGCAAGAGTGGGACGAGTCAGTAATGTCTAAAGATATATATCATAACTACAGACTGTTTAAAACTGGTTTTCAGTGTGAGCAATATTTTTACTTTGTGGATAAAAAGTGTTTTAGGGACTGTTTGGTAAAATTACGGCTTGGTTTGCTCCCAATAAATGGATCATTTTTTAGGAGAACATTCAAATGTAATTCAAATTACGCATGTAAATGTTGTAATGTGGTCGGAAATGAAAACCATTTTATAAACAATTGTGTCCTTTACAATAACCTGCGGCAAAAACATCTGAACTCTGAAGGTCAATCGTATGTTCACTTGCTGAAGAATGGTTCTGTTTACAGGATTCGCAAACTCTGCGTGTATATATTTGATGCCCTGAAGATACAACAGGAATTCTGTGACAACAATGATGAAAGTTAGAATTAATTTACTATGCACAAGAAGCACTTTTGTTCTACAGGTTTAAGTTAGTACGTATTCTACATTTTGTTGTCGCTGCGTGATCACCATATTGTGTACTTTTGACCTCTTTCTAGGGGCCGGAGGCCTGGAGATTAAAGTTTTGTTCTTGTTCTTGTTCTTGTTCTCTCTCTCTCTCTCTCTCTCTCTCTCTCTCTCTCTCTCTCTCTCTCTCTCTCTCTCTCTCTCTCTCCTATTTCTGTCTCTTCTATCTCTGTCTCTGAATGTTCACACTTCTGTTTGTCCGCTTGTATCAATGTCCTTCTCTTTGCCTCTTGGTTTGTTTGTCTGTCCTTCTGTCTGTCTACGTTCCAATTCTGTCTCTGTCTGTCTCTCTCTC
>NC_134904.1:18708574-18718574 GCF_041734735.1 Babylonia areolata | reverse complement strand
AGGGGGTGTAGAGGATGAGGTATGATGGGTGTGGGGGGTGTAGAGGATGAGGTATGATGGGGTGAGGGGGTGTAGAGGATGAGGTATGATGGGTGTGGGGGGTGTAGAGGATGAGGTATGATGGGTGTGGGGTGTAGAGGATGAGGTATGATGGGTGTGGGGGGTGTAGAGGATGAGGTATGATCGGGGTAGGGGGGGTGTAGAGGATGAGGTATGATCGGGGTAGGGGGGGGGTGTGTGTAGAGGATGAGGTATGATGGGGTGGGGGGTGTAGAGGATGAGGTATGATGGGGTGGGGGGTGGAGAGGATGAGGTATGATCGGGTTGGGGTGTAGAGGATGAGGTATGATGGGGTGGGGGGTGTAGAGGATGAGGTATGATCGGGTTGGGGTGTAGAGGATGAGGTATGATGGGGGTGGGGGGTGGAGAGGATGAGGTATGATGGGGTGGGCGGGGTGTAGAGGATGAGGTATGATGGGGTGGGGAAGGGTTAGAGGATGAGGTATGATGAGGCTGGGGGGTGTAGAGGATGAGGTATGATGGGGTGGGGTATGTGTAGAGGATGAGGTATAATGGGGTGGGGGGTGTAGAGGATGAGGTATGATGGGGTGGGGAGGGGTTAGAGGATGAGGTATGATGGGGTGGGGTGTGTGAAGAGGATGAGGTATGATGGGGTTGGGGGGGGGGGGGTGTAGAGGATGAGGTATGATCGGGCGCAAAGTGAAAAGACGTAGAATTGAAAGACTAGGAGCTTTGGTGAGCAACTTCATTACCGCCAGAGCAACTGTTGCGCTTTGGTGGCGAGAAGAAAAAACAGAAGAAACGTTGCACTGTTATTAAGTCTGCGGACTACTTGGGTAGAGCTAACTGAGAGTTGCTTTTTGGCGCCCATCATTTTCTGTCTGTCACTTAAACAAATATTGTTGTGTGTATTAATCACTTCACAGTCACTTTGCTGGAATCCAGTATCATCATCAGCTTTGGTTCTGCAGACTTCCAGATGTATGTATGTATGTATGTATAATAATCAGTCATGTCCGACTATGACTATCAGAACAGCAGAGGAGGTAAATGCTGCCCCGACTATCTGAGCTAGAATATGATTACAGTGGTGGGGGCGTCTTGCCCAAGTTACATCCCCACTCTCTCGGCCAAGAGGGTTTTAGGACAGTCGGCGTTGAGATGGTTCCCAAAGGCCAACTAGCCCCCAAGGAAGCAGCACTAAGAGTCATTGTAATCTTGCCTCTTGGAAGGAGTCACAGTCCTTCACAAAAGACTAAGCTGTATATTAATTCAGCGACAAGAAGAAGAACAGCACAAAGGAATAAACAAAAACAGAAACATGCTGACGTTCAAAGTCAGTCCTTTTTGCAACCATTTCCTCCCTTCCTTCCAGTCTCCACCACTACCATGACCACCACCCCTACCTCCCCCCCCCCCCCCCCCCCCCCCCCCCACGCCCCCCCACTCACCCACCACCCACCCCCCGCCCCCTAAAAAAAAGATTAAAAAAAAGGGGAAAGAAAAGAAAAGAAAAAAGGCACCCCCTCCCACCCCCACTCTCTAAAATCTGCTACCTTCTCTCTCCGCCTCAGCGGACCGCTTCACAATATGGTTTAAACATTTTCAATATCAAGAAACAAGGTGAAATACAGCGTTCAATTGGTTTAAACATTTTCAGTATCAAGAAACAAGGTGAAATACAGCGTTCAATTGGTTTAAACATTTTTAATATCAAGAAACAAGGTGAAATACAGCGTTCAATTGGTTTAAACATTTTTAATATCACGAAACAAGGTGAAATACTGCGTTCAATTGGTTTAAACATTTTTAATATCAAGAAACAAGGTGAAATACAGCGTTCAATTGGTTTAAACATTTTTATTATCACGAAACAAGGTGAAATACTGTATTCATTTTGTTTAAACATTTTCAGTATCAAGAAACAAGGTGAAATACAGCGTTCAACTGGTTTAAACATTTTTAATATCAAGAAACAAGGTGAAATACAGCGTTCAACAACAAACCTGAGCTTATATCGTGCTCTTTCATGTGTAACAAGCAATACACAAACGCAATGGCGAAAAATACACACATTATTTAATAATGAAAAGAAAGTTGAAATGCAGGACAAAACTAAACTAAACAAGAAAAACAATAACAAAAACCACCAAAAAAAACCCCAAACTACTATTACTGCAACTACCACTGACAACAACAACAATGATATTAATGATGATACTTATACTAACATAATAACAACAGTAATAATACACTGGAAAGTGAACATCATCTGAGGAGCAATGTAATGGAGGGGGGGGGGGGGGGGTTGAGAGATTACAGAGTGAAACCGGAGCCATTCGTCAAAATAAATGTTCAGTATAACTGCAGAGAATATTTCATTGTGTATCTTTTAAGTCTTGAATCTTTTTGATTGTCCAATAAAGTCTTGCACAGTCAAGAATATGTCTTCATTCTCAAGGGAACTAAGAACTGGGTCACCTCGTAACCTCGTCACCGCTTCACAAAATGGCCCGAGCGTTGCAGTCACCCTGCAGCTATTGCTGACCCCGCCCCCCCCTCCAGCACTCCCACCTGCCCCCAGCCCCTGGGGCCTTCAATCCCCCACCCACCCACTTACCCCCACTCACCCCCTGCCCCTCAGTCACACCAATCGTCCATATGTCTTACATGTGGTGTGAAATGAATCAGGAAGCCCCACCCCCACCTCCCTTCCCCTCTTCTCATTCCTTTCTGCCGAACCCCCACCCTTATCCCCCACCCCATTCTCCAAAATCCCCCCTCCCAATCGCCACCCCAACTTTCCCCCACGCCCCGCAAAAAAAAAAAAAAAGAGAAAAAACCCCGACAACTTTCAGTTAACATTCAGGATGAAAATCAGTCGTCAATTCGTCTCTACGACCACGGCCACCAATTCAAAAAAGGAAAAGAAAAACAAACAAAATCATCAGCTGATGTCTAAGGTCAATCCATCCCCCTTCTTCCCTCCTCTTCAGCCCCCCCACCCCCCACCCCCACCCCACCCCTCCCCACCCCCGACCACCCTCCCACACACACACGCACCCCACAGCAATCACCACCATCACCACTATCAGCATCACCACCACCATCACCAACAACAACAGCATTAACGTGCTGACGTTTGAAGTAAATCTGAAGTCGATACCCTATCCTCCCCCCTCCCCAGCTCTCCCCCTCCATGCCGCCAAACACACACACACACACACACACACACACACACACACACACACACACACACGAAAAAACAAAAACACGCAGCATACTTCAGCATCTTCTTCGCTTCTCTCTGCACCTCATCTTTTGTCAGACCCCTTCTCTTCAAAAAAAAAAAGGCCTGGAAGATGCATCCACCCTGCAGATTTCGCTGCCCCAACCCCCAACCCTCCTCCTCCCCACCCCCATTCCCCCGCCCTCAAGTCAGTCGTTCATTCTCGTTCCGCTGCATCAGAGAGTTCTGGCCCCTTGCTGGTACCCGGATGAACTCTGGCCAAGAGATTTATCTCCCTTGTGTGGCTCATAAAATCTGTCGGGCCGTGCAATGGATGAGAGAAGGCCCGGAGTCCGCCATTGTTTTTCTCCCTGTTGGTTCGCTTTGAAGGTCTGTCTGGGCAAGCTATCTATCTGTGTGTGTGTGTGTGTGTGTGTGTGTGTGTGTGTGTGTGTGTGTGTAAGGCGGAGAGGTTGACACCGTAGTGAATGAATAAATAAATAAGCAAAAAAATCAATGAATGAGTGAAGAAAAAAAGGAAGGAAAGGAAGGAAGGAATAAAGAAAAAAAAAGAAGCCCCTCACACACACACACACACACACACACACACACACACACACACACACACACACAGCATATACACATTCCCCATATCCTGTTCATTATCACAGCACCACCTATACCCCCGTCCCCCCCCCCCCCCCCCACCCCACCCCCAACTTTTTTCTATCTTTTCTTCTTTTTTTTTCCTTTTTTTCTTCTTTTTGTATCACTCTGTCAAGAGACGTAAAATCAACAAACACCTCCAGGACCGTCCGCAACCTACCCCCACTTCCTCACGCCCCCCCCCACCCCCTGCCCCCCCCAACACACACACCCCACCACCCCCAGCCAAACAAACCTTACCAACCACTATCCTTGTTCCAAACCCTACTCCTCCCCTCACCACCCCACTACTCTTATTTTATCTGACCTTGTACTGACCTTGATGACCTTGACCTGACCTTGCTGACCTCCCCTCTATCTGAGGCCTGCCAGGGCTCTTGACCCCTGTTCATTGTCCCCGTACAGGGGTTGTCTGTCCGTCTGTCTGTCTGTCTGTCTGTCCGTCCGTCTGTCTGTCTGTCTGTCTGTCCGCCATGCAGCGGGTCAGAGAATGTCACGTGCACCTTGGATTCTGGCTGACGGTGATAGCCTGTGTGGAATTGTACCCCCAGTGAATACAATCCCTGGCAGGTTCTTTAAAAAAAAGTTGTTGTTGTTGTTGCTGTTGTTATAATCGTTATTGTTGTTGTTGCTGTTGTTGTTGTTGTTGCCATTAGTATCATTAGTATCACTAGTATTATTGATTTTATTATCATCATCATTTTGGTGACGTGTTGGTGCACTAGTGGTTTGTGTGTGTGTGTTGTTGTTGTTGTTGTTGTTGTTTTTTGACTGTGTTTTTTTATGTGGATGTTGGTTTGCTCTTTTTCTTTTCTTGTTTCTACTGCTCGTGTGTGTGCGTGCGTGCGCGCGCGTGTGTGTGTGTGAGGGAGTGGGTTGTGAGGTAACAGAACGTGGAGGTACCGTCAAGAAGGAAGGAAGGAAGGAGGAGGAAGGTTATGTGAGGTGATCAGGGTCACCCGAAGGTTATCATCACCCAGCAAGTGATCCGTCAGGCTTCTACGTTCTGACATCTCTCTGTCTCTCCGTCTCTCTGTCTGTCTCTCTGTCTCTCTGTCTGTCTCTCTGTCTCTCTCTCTTTCTCTCTGTCTCTGTCTATCTGTGTGTGTGTGTCTCTCTCTCTCTGTCTCTGTTTCTGTCTCTGTCTTTCTCTCTCTCTGCGTCTCTCTGTCTCTCTCTGTCTCTCTCTCTCTCTCTCTCTCTCTCTCTCTGTCACACACACACACACTCTCTCTCTTTCTCTCTCTGTCACACACACTTACACTCGCTCGCTCTCTTTCTGTCACACACATTCACACACACGCGCGCGCGCGCGCAGGCACACACACACACACACACACACACACACACACACACACACACACACACACACACACACAACCAACCAACCGACCAAACAAACAAAATCACACACACTGACGAATCACATCACACACACACACACACACACACACACACACACACACACACACACACACACACACACACACACACACACCTCCATGTGTATGTATGACACATACTTCAGGTGATATAGAAGCAGTGCCAGAATAGAAATCCACCTGCAGAGAGAGAGAGAGAGTTCTGGCACTGCTATCCACTGTATATGATACAGCTCGCACGCACACATACACACACACACACACACACACACACACACACACACACACACACACACACACAGAGGATACCCCCTGATCTATCACTCCTCTCAGCTCCTAATGATTGCCTCCCCTTTCAACCTTCACACAATTTCCGCTTGTAGAGGGCAGGCCGGGCAAGACCACACGCAGATGTCTGTGCAGATGGTAGGTTGGTCTTTATTTTCGCAGAAACTAAAAAGAAAAAAAAAGTGAAACAAATGGAGAAGGTGTGAGAGCCTGCTGTAGTCATCAGCAGGGCAGTGGACTGATATCCAACGTGTCCGGGGCTCGGCATAGGAAGGCGGGGCCCAATCCTCTCCTTCCGCCGTTTGAACCTTCCCTTAGGACCGAAGTCAGCCAGGTGGCCCATTCAGTTCACACACCTGGTGGAGTGAAGGAAACCGGAGTACAGTACCTTTTCCCAAAGGACAACAACACCATGCTGAGACAGGGCCTCGAACTCTGATCACTGGTGAGCACTGGATCACAGGTCCAACACCTGACCCATTCTGCCACGGCGCTCCTCCCCTCCCCTCCCCTCCCCCCAACCCCCAACATCCCCACCTCCCCACCTCCCCACCCTCCTGATTCACATACTGAGGTGTAATGGAAACTTAATCATGTATGGTTGTTGTTGTTCGTTGTATGGTTATAATTGTTTGCATTACTTTCACTGGTTGCTGCATTTCAAAGAAAGCGTTCTTCTGGGGGAAAGACTCACACACACACACACACACACACACACACACACACACACACACACACACACACACACACACACACACAAACAAACACACACACAGAGGGAGAATAATGAGAAAGGGTTCTACTCTTTCTTAGACAATTTCAACAGATATTTGATGTGGAAATGAGACTACGGCTATCTACATCAGTGTCCATGTCTGTCTGTCTGTCTGTCTGTCTGTCTGTCTGTCTCATTGCCTCTGACTCTATCGCTATCCCTGTCTGTCTGTCTGTTTTGTCATTGTCTCCGCTGACTCTATCTGTCTGTCTGTCTCTGTGTGTGTGTGCCTGTCCAGTGTGTGTGGGAAGAGGGGAGGAGCTGTCTAGGCTGCTAACAGCCAAATAAGAGGAGAGTATACCAATACAACGGAGTCCCCGTCTTCTCACTCCGCTATACCATACCCCTTACAGCCAGCCCGCACCTGGTGAAGACACGGTACACATACAAGGCAGTACATCAAGGGGTAGGGTGGAAGAATCGTGCAGCCAGAGAGGTTGTCCTAGTGGTGATGACAGACGATGTAAACCCCCCAGGTACCCCCCCCCCCCCTGACATCTACACAGGGAGGTCTGTGATAAATCTCCATGCTGCCTGGATCCTGTGCTGTATTCAGGTGCTGCCTGCTGTGTTGCCCAAAATATTCAACCACTGATAATAAGGGAGAGAGAGAGAGAGAGAGGGGGGGGTGGGGGGGGGGCGGAGAGATGGGGAGGAAGAAAGGGGAAGAGAGAGAAATGAGAGGGAGGGGAGAGAGATGGAGAGAGATGGGGAGAGAGAGCGGGGAGAGAGAGAGAGAGAAAAAGGAGAGGGAGGGGAGAGACATGGAGAGAGATGGGGAGAGAGAGAGAGAGAAAAGGAGAGGGAGGGGGAGACATGGAGAGAGATGGGGAGAGAGAGAGAGAGAAAGGAGAGGGAGGGAGAAAGGAGAGGGAGGGGGAAACATGGAGAGAGATGGGGAGAGAGAGAGAGAAAGGAGAGGGAGAGAGAAATGAGAGGGAGGGGAGAGACATGGAGAGAGATGGGGAGAGAGAGAGAAATGAGAGGGAGGGGAGAGACAGGGAGAGAGATGGGGAGGGAGAGATAAAGGAGAGGGAGGGTAGAGACATGGAGAGAGATGGGGTGGGAGAGATAAAGGAGAGGGAGGGGAGAGACAGGGAGAGAGATGGGGAGGGAGAGATAAAGGAGAGGGAGGGGAGAGACATGGATAGAGATGGGGAGAGAGGAGAGGAAGGGGGGAGACATGGAGAGAGATGGGGACAGAGAGAGAAATGAGAGGGAGAGGAGAGACCTGGAGAGAGATGGGGGAGAGAAAGAGAGAGAGGAGAGGGAGGGGGAGACATGGAGAGAGAGATGGGGAGAGAGAGAGAAATGAGAGGGAGGGGAGAGACATGGAGAGAGATGGGGAGAGAGAGAGAAATGAGAGGGAGGGGAGAGACATGGAGAGAGATGGGGGGGAGAGAGAGAGGGAAAGGAGGGGGAGGGGAGAACCATGGAGAGAGATGGGGAGGGAGAGAGAGAAATGAGAAAGAGGGTAGAGACAGGGAGAGAGATGGGGAGTGAGAGAGAGAAATGAGAGAGAGGGTAGAGACAGGGAGAGAGATGGGGAAGGAGAGAGAGAAATGAGAGAGAGGGTAGAGACAGGGAGAGAGATGGGGAGGGAGAGATAAAGTGGAGAGAGGGGAGAGACAGGGAGAGAGATGGGGAGGGAGAGATAAAAGGAGAGACGGGGAGAGAGATGGGGCGGGAGAGAGAAAGGAGAGGGAGGGTAGAGACAGGGAGAGAGATGGGGAGGGAGAGATAAAGGAGATGGAGGGGAAAGACATGGAGAGAGATTGGGAGGGAGGGAGAGTAATGAGATGGAGGGGGAGACATGGAGAGAGATGGGGAGGGAGAGAGAGTAATGAGATGGAGGGGGAGACATGGAGAGAGATGGGGAGGGAGGGAGAGAGGAAGGAGAGGGAGGGGGAGACATGGAGAGAGATGGGGAGGGAGAGAGATGGGGAGGGAGAGAGATGGGGAGGGAGAGCGGGGAGACATGGAGAGAGATGGGAGGGAGGGAGAGAGAGAGAAAGGAGAGGGAGGGGGAGACATGGAGAGAGATGGGGGGGGGGAGAGAGAAATGAGAGGGAGGGGAGAGACATGGAGAGAGATGGGGAGGGAGAGAGAAAGGAGAGGGAGGGGGGGAGACATGGAGAGAGATGGGAGGGAGGGAGAGAGAAAGGAGAGGGAGGGGAGAGGCATGGAGAGAGATGGTGAGGGAGAGAGAGAAAGGAGAGGGAGGGGGGAGACATGGAGAGAGATGGGGAGGGAGAGAGATGGGGAGGGAGAGCGGAGAGAGAGAGAAGGGAGTGACAGAGGCCGGGGAATGGATGGAGGGAGAGAAAAGGACGCACGCACGCACACCCACCCACAGCCACACACACACACACACACACACACACACACACACACACACACAGAGAAAGAGAGAACCCTTATCATTGGCTGAACATTACTACAGACCTCCCTGTGCAGATGTGAAGTACCTGGGGGTTTACCATCACCAATAGCAGAAGGCTCACCAGTCTAATATACAGACTACGACTGGATGCCATAAAACAAAATATACTTCTAATGTCATTTGCGGCAATGAAATTACCCCCGTGCATATCATCATGAATGTGAACAGTTAAAACCATATTTACCCATGTCATTTACAAAATCTGCAGTTCCATCTGCTTCCATTAGAAATGTCTTATATCAGTGATAATCAACATGTGTTTGAAATAGTTCAGAATTTAATTTGGAGCCCAATTGGCTCTTTGTTGTAATTCTACTGGTTGACTAGTTACTTTTATTTCGTTTGTATTCTTTTTTCCTTTTTTTTTATCATATTCTTCTTCTTTAAAATAAAAAAAATAATTGAGGAGAGAGGAAGAGGGAAAATAGTGATGATTTAAGGCATGGGTGAGGTGGGGGAGATGATGGATTTTCGTCCAAAATCACAGAGAGAGGGAGAGACAGACAGACAGATAGACATAGAATAGACACACAGAGAGAGGGAGAGACAGACAGACAGATAGACATAGAATAGACACACAGAGAGAGGGAGAGACAGACAGACAGATAGACATAGAATAGACACACAGAGAGAGAGGGAGAGACAGACAGACAGATAGACATAGAATAGACACACAGAGAGAGGGAGAGACAGACAGACAGATAGATATAGAACAGACACACAGAGAGAGGGAGAGACAGACAGACAGATAGACATAGAATAGACACACAGAGAGAGGGAGAGACAGACAGACAGATAGACATAGAATAGACACAGAGAGAGAGGGAGAGACAGACAGACAGATAGACATAGAATAGACACACAGAGAGAGGGAGAGACAGACAGACAGATCGACATAGAATGGACACAGAGAGGGAGAAACACACAGATAGACATAGAACAGACACAGAGAGAGGGAGAGACAGACAGACAGACAGACATAGAATGGACACAGAGAGAGGGAGAGACAGCCAGACATATAGACATAGAACAGACGCAGAGAGAGGGAGAGACAGACAGACATATAGACATAGAACAGACACAGAGAGAGAGGGAGAGACAGACAGACATAGAACAGACACAGAGAGAGGGAGAGACAGACAGACAGACATAGAACAGACACAGAGAGAGAGGGAGAGACAGACAGACAGATAGAC
>NC_134904.1:18691074-18696074 GCF_041734735.1 Babylonia areolata | reverse complement strand
TCTTCTTCCTCCTCCTCCTCCTCCTCCCCCTCCTCCTCCTTCCTTCTTTTCTTCTCTTTCTGTCTCTCTATATCTGCCCCGTGTGTTCCTTCCTTTAATTCATTAAATTGATAACAATAATAATGATAATGAATGATCATGATGATGCGGATGATGATGAGAAGAAGAAGAAGAAGAAATGACGATGATGG
Organism: Babylonia areolata; assembly: GCF_041734735.1. Lineage (NCBI taxonomy): Eukaryota > Metazoa > Mollusca > Gastropoda > Neogastropoda > Buccinidae > Babylonia > Babylonia areolata. The sequence continues at coordinate 18,695,883 of NC_134904.1, read as the reverse complement.
TAGCGGTGATGACGGTGATCATGATGATGATGATGATGACGACGATAATTACGATGATGATGATGATGATGATAATGGTGGTGGTGGTGGTGGTGGTGGTTGCGTTGATCATAACCATGATCACGTTGATGGCCATTATCTTGATGATCACGATGACGATGATGATGGCCATGAACCATCTCACATTTACGTTTTTGATTGATTGATTGATATGGATACTTATTTGCGCCTATCCTCGGCCGGAGACCAAGCTCTAAAATCTGTACAAACACGGGGTCATTTGCACAACAGACTGCCTAACTTCCTGGGTAGAGCTGACTGACGGCTGCCATTGGGCGCACATCATTCGTTTCCTGTGTCATTCAATCATATTTCAGGCGTGCACACACATACGCACTCAAAGAAAAACATGTGACATTTTACGTGTATGACCGTTCACTTTCACATTCACTTTTCCCTCCCCCTCCCCCTCCCCCACAGGAGCCAACACGGGACTGGGCAAGGCCACGGCCACAGAGCTGGCCAAGAGAGGGGCCAGGCTGATCGTGGGGTGCCGGGACAGGGTGAAGGGGGAGGCGGTGGCCCGGAGCCTTCGCAAGAAGAGCGGCAACCAGAACGTGTTCGCCTACCGCCTGGATCTGGCTTCCTTGCAGTCCATCCGAGAGTTCGTGGATGAGTTCAACCAGCAGGAGCAGAAGCTTCACGTGCTCATCAACAACGCTGGTCAGTTTCTGTCTGTGTGTGTGTGTGTGTGTGTGTGTGTGTGTGTGTGTGTGTGTGTGTGTGCGTGCGTGTGTGTACATGCATGCGTGTGTGTGTATGTCCAATGTAAAACACATACACTTACAATCACACACACACACACACACACACACACACACACACACATCACCCCCAGTCCCCATACCTAACACCCGTTCCTACAGAGGCTGTTGGCTGTTGCTGTCAGTGTGTTGTCTGTTGCTGTCAGTGTGTTGTCTGTTGCTGTCAGTGTGTTGTCTGTTGCTGTCAGTGTCTTCTCTGTTGCTGTCAGTGTGTTTTCTGTTGCTGTCAGTGTGTTGTCTGTTGCTGTCAGTGTCTTCTCTGTTCTCTGTTGCTGTCAGTGTGTTGTCTGTTGCTGTCAATGTGATCTCTGTGTTCTCTGTTGCTCTGTGTGTTCTCTGTTGCTGTCAGTATGCTCTCTGTTGCTGTCAGTGTGTTGTCTGTTGCTGTCAGTGTGCTCTCTGTTGCTGTCAGTGTGTTCTCTGTTGCTGTCATTGTGTTCTATGTTCTCTGTTTCTGTCAGTGTGTTCTCTGTTTCTGTCAGTGTGTTGTCTGTTGCTGTCAGTGTGCTCTCTGTTTCTGTCAGTGTGTTCTATGTTCTCTGTTTCTGTCAGTGTGTTCTCTGTTTCTGTCAGTGTGTTCTCTGTTGCTGTCAGTGTGTTTTATGTTCTCTGTTTCTGTCAGTGTGTTCTATGTTTCTGTCAGTGTGTTCTCTGTTGCTGTCAGTGTGTTCTATGTTCTCTGTTTCTGTCAGTGTGTTCTCTGTTTCTGTCAGTGTGTTCTCTGTTGCTGTCAGTGTGTTCTATGTTCTCTGTTTCTGTCAGTGTGTTGTCTGTTTCTGTCAGTGTGTTCTCTGTTTCTGTCAGTGTGTTCTCTGTTTCTGTCAGTGTGTTGTCTGTTGCTGTCAGTATGCTCTCTGTTGCTGTCAATGTGATCTCTGTTGCTCTCGTGTGTTCTCTGTTGCTGTCAGTGTGATCTCTGTGTTCTCTGTTGCTCTGTGTGTTCTCTGTTGCTGTCAGTGTGATCTCTGTTGCTCTCGTGTGTTCTCTGTTGCTGTCAGTGTGATCTCTGTTGCTCTCGTGTGTTCTCTGTTGCTGTCAGTGTGATCTCTGTTGCTCTGTGTGTTCTCTGTTGCTGTCAATGTGATCTCTGTTGCTCTCGTGTGTTCTCTGTTGCTGTCAATGTGATCTCTGTTGCTCTCGTGTGTTCTCTGTTGCTGTCAGTGTGATCTCTGTGTTCTCTGTTGCTCTGTGTGTTCTCTGTTGCTGTCAGTGTGATCTCTGTTGCTCTCGTGTGTTCTCTGTTGCTGTCAGTGTGTTGTCTGTTGCTGTCAGTGTGTTCTCTGTTGCTGTCAGTGTGTTCTCTGTGTTCTCTGTTGCTCTGTGTGTTCTCTGTTGCTGTCAGTGTGATCTCTGTGTTCTCTGTTGCTCTGTGTGTTCTCTGTTGCTGTCAATGTGATCTCTGTTGCTCTCGTGTGTTCTCTGTTGCTGTCAGTGTGATCTCTGTGTTCTCTGTTGCTCTGTGTGTTCTCTGTTGCTGTCAGTGTGTTGTCTATTGCTGTCAGTATGCTCTCTGTTGCTCTGTGTGTTCTCTGTTGCTGTCAGTGTGTTCTCTGTGTTCTCTGTTGCTGTGTGTGTTCTCTGTTGCTGTCAGTGTGTTGTCTGTTGCTGTCAGTGTGTTGTCTGTTGCTGTCAGTGTGTTGTCTGTTGCTGTCAGTGTGTTCTCTGTTGCTGTCAGTGTGTTCTCTGGCACCGCATTGCAGGGAGAATTAGCACTTCCTGCCGACGGGCTAGGGGTGGAGAACAACCACTAGAGAGACAGGGACAACGCAATGATTTTATTGTATAGGCCATATGACCCCTTACAACTGATCATGCTGACAACGTTAGAGTGAACCGTTGTTATAGTATACTACGACACATAATCAACAATGTCATATCAATCTTCAAAAGGAAAAGTCCAGAAAAGGGAAAAAGCATTAACGACGTCGGTTTGCATGATAAATGTATATCTACCATGGTCATGGAGGGGGAGAGAGGGAGGGAGAGAAGAAACAGGGCGAGACGGGGAAAGACAGACAGAGAGAGAGGGAGGGGCTGGAGAGGGAGAGAGAGAGAAAGGGAGAGAGGGGAGAGAGAGAGAAAGAGAGGGGGGGGAGAGAGAGAGGGAAGGAGAGGGGGGAGACAGAAGAAACAGGGTGAGACGGGGAAAGAGAGAGAGAGAGGAGGAGAGAGAGAGAGAAAGGGAGAGAGAGAAGGAGGAGAGAGAGAGAAAGGGAGAGAGAAAGGGAGAGAGAGAAGGAGGAGAGAGAGAGAAAGAGAGAGAGAGAGGAGGAGGAGAGAGAGAGAAAGGGAGAGAGAGAGAAAGGGGGAGAGAGAAGGAGGAGAGAGAGAGAAAGGGAGAAAGAGAAGGGGGAGAGAGAGGGGTAGAGAGGGAGGGAAAGATGGAGGGAGGGAGAGAGAAGAAACAGTGTGAGGCGGGGAAAGACAGAGAGAGAGGGAGAGAGAAGGGGGAGAGGGAGAGAGACAGAGGGAGAGATAGAGGGGGAAAGAGAGAGGGAGAGAGAGAGGGGAAAGAGAGAGAGGGGGAGAGAGAGGGGGAGAGGGAGAGAGACAGAGGGAGAGAGAGAGGGGGAAAGAGAGAGGGAAAGAGAGAGGGGAAAGAGAGAGAGGGAGAGAGAGGGGGAGAGGGAGAGAGACAGGGAGAGAGAGGGGGGAAAGAGAGAGGGGGGATAGTGAGAGAGAGGTGGGAAAGAGAGAGGGAGAGAGAGAGGGAGAGAGAGAGAGAGGGAGAGGGAGGGAGAGAGGGGGGAGAGTGAGAGGTGGGAAAGAGAGAGAGGGGGAGAGAGAGTGGGGGAGAGGAAGAGAGAGGGGGAGAGAGGCGGGAGAGAGAGAGGGGGGAAAGATAGAGGGAGAGAGAGAGGGGGAGAGGGAGAGAGAGGGGGGAGAGGGAGAGAGAAGGGGAGAGAGAGAGAGAGTGGGGGAAGAAACAGGATGAGATGGGGAAAGACAGACACGGAGAAACACACAGAGAGAACGATTTTTTTTTTCAATGTGTTCTTGGCACATCTCGTGGCATCCTTTGATATTTTACCCTTTGCATCACAGGCAAAGCTATTGCTTTTCTCGCTGACTCCGTGGTAATGGGTAGTGAGGCACAAGAAGTGCACTGCCTCCCTTGACACATTACAGCCTGCCCAAGTCTCCGAGATGTCATGTGCTGCCAAGTAGTGTGGAACTGGAAGGTTTTAAGCTGACTGTACTTTGTGTGTGTGTGTGTGTGTGTGTGTGTGTGTGTGTGTGTGTGTGTGTGTGTGTGTGTGTGTGTGTGTGTGTGTGTGTGTGTGTGTGTGTGTGTGTGTGTGTGTGTGTGTGTGTGTGTGTGTGTGTGTGTGTGTGTGTGTGTGTGTGTGTGTGTGTGTGTGTGTGTGTGTGTGTGTGTGTGTGCCCTGCTTCTGTGTAATGGAAGCGCAGTGGCAGCATCGATAATTAGGCGTTAAACTTCTGGCCCAATGTTCACCAGTAAACTTCTGGCCCAATGTTCACCTGTAAACTTCTGGCCCAATGTTCACCTGTAAACTTCTGGCCCAATGTTCACCTGTAAACTTCTGGCCCAATGTTCACCTATACACTTCTGGCCCAATGTCCACCAGTAAACTTCTGGCCCAATGTTCACCTATACACTTCTGGCCCAATGTTCACCTGTAAACTTCTGGCCCAATGTTCACCTCTAAACTTCCGGTCCAATGTTCACCAGTAAACTTCTGGCCCAATGTTCACCTGTACACTTCTGGTCCAATTTTCACCTGTAAACTTCTAGTCCAATGTTCACCTGTACACTTCTGGCCCAATGTTCACCTGTACACTTCTGGCCCAATGTTCACCTCTAAACTTCCGGTCCAATGTTCACCAGTAAACTTCTGGTCCAATGTTCACCTGTAAACTTCTGGTCCAATGTTCACCTGTAAACTTCTGGCCCAATGTTCACCTGTAAACTTCTGGCCCAATGTTCACCTGTAAACTTCTGGCCCAATGTTCACCTGTAAAC
>NC_134904.1:18681074-18686074 GCF_041734735.1 Babylonia areolata | reverse complement strand
CACACCCCACCCTTCAAACCACCTCTCTCTCCACACCCACACACACACACCCCACCCTTCAAACCACCTCTCTCCACACCCACACACACACACATACCCCACCCTTCAAACCACCTCTCTCCACACCCACACACACACACCCCACCCTTCAAACCACCTCTCTCTCCACACCCACACACACACACACCCCACCCTTCAAACCACCTCTCTCTCCACACCCACACACACACAACACCCCACCCTTCAAACCACCTCTCTCTCCACACCCACACACACACACCCCACCCTTCAAACCACCTCTCTCTCCACACCCACACACACACACCCCACCCTTCAAACCACCTCTCTCTCCACACCCACACACACACACCCCCCACCCTTCAAACCACCTCTCTCTCCACACCCACACACACACAACACCCTACCCTTCAAACCACCTCTCTCTCCACACCCACACACACACACCCCCACCCTTCAAACCACCTCTCTCCACACACACACACACACACACACCCCACCCCACCATTCAAACCACCTTTCTCCACACACACATACACCACCCCCACCATTCAAACCACCTCTCTACACACACACACACACACACACACACACACACACACACACACACACACACCACCCTTCAAACCATCTCTCTCCACACACACACACACACACACACACACACACACACACACACACACACACACACACACACACACACACACACACACACCATTCCCACCCTCCAAACCACCTCTCTCCACACACACACACACACACACACACACACACACACACACACACACACACACACACCACACCACCCTTCAAACCACCTCTCTCCACACACACACACACACACACACACACACACACACACACACACACACGCGCGCGCGCGCGCGCGCGCGCACACACACACACACACACACGCACACACACACACACACACACACACACACACACACACACACACACACACACACACACACACACACATACACACACCACCCCACCCTCCGAGTTTTCTCCACAACAGACGAGAAGAGAGGACATGTGTATGGCCGGGAAGGGATGTCACAGACTTCGAAAGTCCGTCGAGGGTGTGTACTCGTTTCGGTCTGTCTGTCTGTCTGTCTGTTTGTCTGTCTGCCTGCCTGTCTGTCTGTCTGTCTGCCTGCCTGTCTGTCCGTCCGTCCGTCCGTCCGTCCGTCTATCTGTCTGTCTGTCCGTCTATCTGTCTGTATGTCTGTCTCTGTCTGAGGAAGTATGATGAAGGGGGAGGGGGGGGGGATCCAAAGAAAACTAACAAAAACAATAAAAAGACAGCGTTTTACTCGCTTTGCTGAAGAAAAAAAGAAGAAGAAGAAGAAAATTAAAGATTTTTTTTTTTAAATGGGGCTGCGTTATCGGAACGAAGATTACGTTTTTGGTCAGGGTCTGTTTTTATTGTTTGATTGATTTGGGTTTTCTTTTAACACATCCCTTATATAAGAGAGGGGAGGGAGGAAGTGTGTATTGAGAGGGACTGTGTATGTATTGAGAGGGACTGAGCGTGTATTGAGAGGGACTGTGTGTGACGTGTGTATTGAGAGGGACTGTGTGTGTATTGAGAGGGACTGAGTGTGACGTGTGTATTGAGAGGGACTGAGTGTGCGTTGAGAGGGACTGAGTGTGACGTGTGTATTGAGAGGGACTGAGTGTGTATTGAGAGGGACTGAGTGTGCGTTGAGAGGGACTGAGTGTGTATTGAGAGGGACTGAGTGTGTATTGAGAGGGACTGAGTGTGCGTTGAGAGGGACTGAGTGTGACGTGTGTATTGAGAGGGACTGAGTGTGCGTTGAGAGGGACTGAGTGTGACGTGTGTATTGAGAGGGACTGAGTGTGACGTGTGTATTGAGAGGGACTTAGTGTGCGTTGAGAGGGACTGAGTGTGTATTGAGAGGGACTGAGTGTGTATTGAGAGGGACTGAGTGTGTATTGAGAGGGACTGAGTGTGTATTGAGAGGGACTGAGTGTGTATTGAGAGGGACTGAGTGTGCGTTGAGAGGGACTGAGTGTGTATTGAGAGGGACTGAGTGTGCGTTGAGAGGGACTGAGTGTGTATTGAGAGGGACTGAGTGTGTATTGAGAGGGACTGAGTGTGCGTTGAGAGGGACTGAGTGTGTATTGAGAGGGACTGAGTGTGTATTGAGAGGGACTGAGTGTGTATTGAGAGGGACTGTGTGTGTATTGAGAGGGACTGAGTGTGACGTGTGTATTGAGAGGGACTGAGTGTGCGTTGAGGGGGACTGAGTGTGACGTGTGTATTGAGAGGGACTGAGTGTGACGTGTGTATTGAGAGGGACTTAGTGTGCGTTGAGAGGGACTGAGTGTGTATTGAGAAGGACTGAGTGTGTGTTGAGAGGGACTGAGTGTGTATTGAGAGGGACTGAGTGTGCGTTAAGAGGGACTGAGTGTGTATTGAGAGGGACTGAGTGTGTATTGAGAGGGACTGAGTGTGCGTTAAGAGGGACTGAGTGTGTATTGTGAGAGACTGAGTGTGTATTGAGAGGGACTGTGTGTGACGTGTGTATTGAGAGGGACTGAGTGTGTATTGAGAGGGACTGAGTGTGCGTTGAGAGGGAGTGAGTGTGTATTGAGAGGGACTGAGTGTGTATTGAGAAGGACTGAGTGTGCGTTGAGAGGGACTGAGTGTGCGTTGAGAGGGACTGAGTGTGTATTGAGAGGGACTGAGTGTGTATTGAGAAGGACTGAGTGTGCGTTGAGAGGGACTGAGTGTGTATTGAAAGGGACTGTGTGTGACGTGTGTATTGAGAGGGACTGTGTGTGTATTGAGAGGGACTGAGTGTGACGTGTGTATTGAGAGGGACTGAGCGTGTATTGAGAGGGACTGTGTGTGACGTGTGTATTGAGAGGGACTGTGTGTGTATTGAGAGGGACTGAGTGTGACGTGTGTATTGAGAGGGACTGAGTGTGCGTTGAGAGGGACTGAGTGTGACGTGTGTATTGAGAGGGACTGAGTGTGTATTGAGAGGGACTGAGTGTGCGTTGAGAGGGACTGAGTGTGTATTGAGAGGGACTGAGTGTGTATTGAGAGGGACTGTGTGTGTATTGAGAGGGACTGAGTGTGACGTGTGTATTGAGAGGGACTGAGTGTGCGTTGAGAGGGACTGAGTGTGTATTGAGAGGGACTGAGTGTGACGTGTGTATTGAGAGGGACTGAGTGTGTATTGAGAGCGACTGAGTGTGTATTGAGAGGGACTGTGTGTGACGTGTGTATTGAGAGGGACTGTGTGTGTATTGAGAGCGACTGTGTGTGTATTGAGAGCGACTGAGTGTGTATTGAGAGGGACTGTGTGTGAGAGGGACTGAGTGTGTATTGAGAAGGACTGAGTGTGTATTGAGAGGGACTGTGTGTGCGTTGAGAGGGACTGAGTGTGCGTTGAGAGGGACTGAGTGTGACGTGTGTATTGAGAGGGACTGAGTGTGTATTGAGAGGGACTGTGTGTGTATTGAGAGGGACTGAGTGTGTATTGAGAGGGACTGTGAGTGTGTTGAGAGGGACTGAGTGTGCGTTGAGAGGGACTGAGTGTGCGTTGAGAGGGACTGAGTGTGACGTGTGTATTGAGAGGGACTGTGTGTGTATTGAGAGCGACTGTGTGTGTATTGAGAGCGACTGAGTGTGTATTGAGAGGGACTGTGTGTGACGTGTGTATTGAGAGGGACTGAGTGTGTATTGAGAGGGACTGTGTGTGTATTGAGAGCGACTGTGTGTGTATTGAGAGCGACTGAGTGTGTATTGAGAGGGACTGTGTGTGAGAGGGACTGAGTGTGTATTGAGAGGGACTGAGTGTGCGTTGAGAGGGACTGAGTGTGTATTGAGAGGGACTGAGTGTGTATTGAGGGGGACTGAGTGTGCGTTGAGAGGGACTGAGTGTGTATTGAGAGGGACTGAGTGTGTATTGAGAGGGACTGAGTGTGCGTTAAGAGGGACTGAGTGTGTATTGAGAGGGACTGAGTGTGACGTGTGTATTGAGAGGGACTGAGTGTGTATTGAGAGGGACTGAGTGTGCGTTGAGAGGGACTGAGTGTGTATTGAGAGGGACTGAGTGTGTATTGAAAGGGACTGAGTTTGTGTTGAGAGGGACTGAGTGTGTATTGAGAGGGACTGAGTGTGTATTGAGAGGGACTGTGTGTGTATTGAGAGGGACTGAGTGTGCGTTGAGAGGGACTGAGTGTGCGTTGAGAGGGACTGAGTGTGACGTATGTATTGAGAGGGACTGAGTGTGTATTGAGAGGGACTGAGTGTGCGTTGAGAGGGACTGAGTGTGTATTGAGAGGGACTGAGTGTGCGTTGAGAGGGACTGAGTGTGTATTGAGAGGGACTGAGTGTGACGTGTGTATTGAGAGGGACTGTGTGTGTATTGAGAGCGACTGTGTGTGTGTTGAGAGGGACTGAGTGTGTGTTGAGAGGGACTGTGTGTGTGTTGAGAGGGACTGAGTGTATTGAGAGGGACTGAGTGTGTATTGAGAGGGACAGAGTGTGTATTGAGAGGGACTGAGTGTGTATTCAGAGGGACTGTGTGTGTATTGAGCGGGACAGAGTGTGTATTGAGAGCGACTGAGTGTGTATTGAGAGGGACTGTGTGTGTATTGAGAGCGACTGAGTGTGTATTGAGAGGGACTGTGTGTGACGTGTGTATTGAGAGGGACTGAGTGTGTATTGAGAGCGACTGAGTGTGTATTGAGAGGGACTGAGTGTGTATTGAGAGGGACTGTGTGTGTATTGAGAGGGACTGAGTGTGTATTGAGAGGGACTGAGTGTGTATTGAGAGGGACTGAGTGTGCGTTGAGAGGGACTGAGTGTGTATTGAGAGGGACTGTGTGTGTATTGAGAGCGACTGAGTGTGTATTGAGAGCGACTGAGTGTGTATTGAGAGGGACGTGTGTGACGTGTGTATTGAGAGGGACTGTGTGTGTATTGAGAGGGACTGAGT
>NC_134904.1:18661074-18678574 GCF_041734735.1 Babylonia areolata | reverse complement strand
AACAGCATAACCCAACGCATTTAGTCAGGCCTTGAGTGCATGCTTACAATTTGCGTGTGTGTGTGTGTGTGTGTGTGTGTAAGGGAAAGAGGGGGTCTCAAATGAATTATTTATTTGTTGTTGTTTTTTGTTTGTTTTTTATTCATCTATTTTTATCTATTTCTTGAAAGTTGGTCACGTGCGGTCTGGTGCAGTGTTACACGAATTGGTTACTTAACCTCCCTGTCTATAGATAGATAGATAGATAGATAGATAGACAGATAATGATGTCATGTAAAACAAGACACTGACAACTGGTGACCTGTGGTGTGGTTTCAGTCGCGTGCTGCACGGCCCTGTTACGTAGCTTCCGGTTTCCTATCAACTGAAGAAATGATTAAAAACTGGTCACGTGAGTAGCTGGTTGTAGTTTGAGGCGCGTGGTGCACGGCGGCCCTGTTATGTAACTTCCGGTTCCCTATCAAATGAATAAATGAATAAATATACAAATAAATAAATAGATGACTAGATAAATAAATAAATGACTACTAGAATTGGTCACGTGCATGGTGCGTGGTGTGGTTTCAGGCGCGTGCTGCATACACGGACCTGTTACGTAACTTCCGGTTCCCTATCAAATGAATAAATAGATAAACAAATAACTAAATAAACTGGTGACGTGTGTGTGTGTGTGTGTGTGTTATCAGGCGCGTGCTGCACGGACCTGCTACGGAACTTCCCGGGCATGTACGGCAACGTTTTGCGCGGCATGGCCCGAGTGCTGTTCAAGTCTGCGGAGGAGGGCTGTCAGAGCATTGTGTACTGTGCTGTGGCCGATGGTCTTCGGGACTTCTCCGGGAAACTGTTCGCCAACTGCAAGGTGAGCATTGTGTCTGGGGGAGGGAAGGGGTGTGTAGAGTGTGTGGGAGGGGGGGAGGAGAGGGTGTTGGGGGAGGGGGGGGTGCGTGTGTAGGGGTGTCAGGTCAAGATTTTATTTTCATGACTGTTCGCCAATTTCAAGGTGAGGAAGGGGAAGAGGTGTGGGTGTGGGTGTGTGGGTGGGGGGGTGGGGGTGTTCGGGGGTGTGTGGATGTGTGGGGGTGTGGGTGTGGGTGGGTGTGGGTGGGGGTTGTGGGGGGGTGTGGGGTGTGGTTGGGGTGGGGTGTGTGAGTGGGTGGGGGTGGTGGGGGGGTGTTCGGGGGTGTGGGGGGCGGTGTGGGTGTGTGGGTGGGGGTGGGTGGGGGGTGTGGGTGGGGGTGGGTGTAGAGGTGTGGGTAGGTGTATATGTTTGTGGGGGGTGGGGGTGGGGATGCGTTTGTGTGAGTGGGTGTCAAATCAAGTCCAGATTTTATTTCATGACAAGCGACAATTGCTTCAATGCCATCAATGAAAATATAGAAAAAAAATAAAGGGGGAGAACTCTAACTGGAACTGGAACATTTGAATGACTAGGCCATGTCGCTATCCAAAAAGCTCATGGCTCGGTCTAGGACGAGTAGAAAATCATTTGGTCCAAGCGCCTGGACGAAATCGTTTGTTTTATCCGGATTCCACACATATCGTTCAATTATACATTTTTTGACCTTGTAACGGACATTTGCTGTTTGTCTTTTGGCATTGAATACAAGTTCTAACGGCAAATGTTTTGATTCAACTTTAGGGATGATTTGTAAGTTTAAGGCACATTCAAAAATACATCTGGACATCCAAAAGTACTCAGTTACACTCGCACCATTATGTCTAATATATGTATATTCGCCATGTTTGTCACCCGCAGTAAGACCATTTAATATCAAAATGAGAACTGTTCACATAGTTTCAACAAATAACGGCCAAAGTCGTTTGTGGTACAGTCTTTAGATTTTCGTTGGTATTTTCTTCCAGGTCATTATCATATTCGTCATCATCATCATGATACAGAACTGATTCAGGTAAAGAAAAGTCTTTTGGGTTTCCATTTCCAGTCCTTGCATTAAAATCGCCCATAAGTATGAGGGGCAATTCACCATAATGTTCATAAATATCGAGAATACAATGTTCAAGTAAATATATTCCGTTATCATTTTCTGTTTCAAGATAATAAGTGCTTTGTGTTGGAGGTATGTACATACCGATCAGTTCTCTAGATAGTTTAAGAGCAACACAGTTATCACACTCCACTGTAATACGTTTAACTAGACTGGAAAACACTTCTTCTTTTTTTAGCCATCAAGACAACACCGCCAGACACACGTGACATAGGGCTATCAGACACACTCACTGCTGGTGAAATATGAACACCATAGGAAGGGAAAAGATGTGAGGGAAATCAACTGAAAATTTTTTTGTTAGAAAAAATTATGTCATAGTTAGATAAGAACGACCTAACATCGGGCTGATAGATAATACCTACGCCTTCAATGTTACAAGTTAGGAAAGAGATGTGTTGGTTGTCCATATCTCGCACACTACCAGAACACGTATGAAACATGGGACCCATGACACGGGCAGGGCCGAGTCCCTAGGTATTGAGTGTGCCTTCCTTTGGATCAGTTCGTGATGAACCGACACCAACACGTGGGAAGCACTCAGTCACACGCTGCTGTCTGGACTTTGTTTTCCTGCCTGTCAGTCTGCACTGGGTTCTAGGGGTCTCTGATATCATAGAACAGTTCTGTTGATGGGCTTTCACTTCATGTTGGGGTCTAGGGGTCTCTGATATCATAGAACAGTTCTGTTGATGGGCTTTCACTTTATGTTGGGGTCTAGGGGGGGCTCTGATATCATAGAACAGTTCTGTTGATGGGCTTTCACTTCATGTTGGGGTCTAGGGGTCTCTGATATCATAGAACAGTTCTGTTGATGGGCTTTCACTTCATGTTGGGGTCTAGGGGTCTCTGATATCATAGAACAGTTCTGTTGATGGGCTTTCACTTTATGTTGGGGTCTAGGGGAGCTCTGATATCATAGAACAGTTCTGTTGATGGGCTTTCACTTCATGTTGGGGTCTAGGGGTCTCTGATATCATAGAACAGTTCTGTTGATGGGCTTTCACTTCATGTTGGGGTCTAGGGGTCTCTGATATCATAGAACAGTTCTGTTGATGGGCTTTCACTTCATGTTGGGGTCTAGGGGGTCTCTGATATCATAGAACAGTTCTGTTGATGGGCTTTCACTTTATGTTGGGGTCTAGGGGGGCTCTGATATCATAGAACAGTTCTGTTGATGGGCTTTCACTTCATGTTGGGGTCTAGGGGTCTCTGATATCATAGAACAGTTCTGTTGATGGGCTTTCACTTTATGTTGGGGTCTAGGGGGGGGGCTCTGATATCATAGAACAGTTCTGTTGATGGGCTTTCACTTTATGTTGGGGTCTAGGGGGGGCTCTGATATCATAGAACAGTTCTGTTGATGGGCTTTCACTTCATGTTGGGGTCTAGGGGTCTCTGATATCATAGAACAGTTCTGTTGATGGGCTTTCACTTCATGTTGGGGTCTAGGGGGGGGCTCTGATATCATAGAACAGTTCTGTTGATGGGCTTTCACTTCATGTTGGGGTCTAGGGGGGGCTCTGATATCATAGAACAGTTCTGTTGATGGGCTTTCACTTCATGTTGGGGTCTAGGGGTCTCTGATATCATAGAACAGTTCTGTTGATGGGCTTTCACTTCATGTTGGGGTCTAGGGGTCTCTGATATCATAGAACAGTTCTGTTGATGGGCTTTCACTTTATGTTGGGGTCTAGGGGGGGCTCTGATATCATAGAACAGTTCTGTTGATGGGCTTTCACTTCATGTTGGGGTCTAGGGGTCTCTGATATCATAGAACAGTTCTGTTGATGGGCTTTCACTTCATGTTGGGGTCTAGGGGGTCTCTGATATCATAGAACAGTTCTGTTGATGGACTTTCACTTTATGTTGGGGTCTAGGGGGGGGCTCTGATATCATAGAACAGTTCTGTTGATGGGCTTTCACTTCATGTTGGGGTCTAGGGGGGGTCTCTGATATCATAGAACAGCTCTGTTAATGGGCTTTCACTTCATGTTGGGGTCTAGGGGTCTCTGATATCATAGAACAGCTCTGTTAATGGGCTTTCACTTCATGTTGGGGTCTAGGGGAGCTCTGATATCATAGAACAGTTCTGTTGATGGGCTTTCACTTCATGTTGGGGTCTAGGGGTCTCTGATATCATAGAACAGTTCTGTTGATGGGCTTTCACTTCATGTTGGGGTCTAGGGGAGCTCTCATATCATAGAACAGTTCTGTTGATGGGCTTTCACTTCATGTTGGGGTCTAGGGGGGGTCTCTGATATAGAACAGTTCTGTTGATGGGCTTTCACTTTATGTTGGGGTCTAGGGGGGGCTCTGATATCATATAGCAGTTCTGTTGATGGGCTTTCACTTTATGTTGGGGTCTAGGGGGGGCTCTGATATCATATAGCAGTTCTGTTGATGGGCTTTCACTTCATGTTGGGGTCTAGGGGGGGTCTCTGATATAGAACAGTTCTGTTGATGGGCTTTCACTTTATGTTGGGGTCTAGGGGGGGCTCTGATATCATATAGCAGTTCTGTTGATGGGCTTTCACTTTATGTTGGGGTCTAGGGGGGGTCTCTGATATCATAGAACAGTTCTGTTGATGGGCTTTCACTTCATGTTGGGGTCTAGGGGGGGCTCTGATATCATAGAACAGTTCTGTTGATGGGCTTTCACTTCATGTTGGGGTCTAGGGGGGGCTCTGATATCATAGAACAGTTCTGTTGATGGGCTTTCACTTCATGTTGGATTCTAGGGGTCTCTGATATCATATAACAGCTCTGTTAATGGGCTTTCACTTCATGTTGGGTTCTAGGGGGGCTCTGATATCATAGAGCAGTTCTGTTGATGGGCTTTCACTTCATGTTGGGCTCTAGGGGGGCTCTGATATCATAGAACAGTTCTGTTGATGGGCTTTCACTTTATGTTGGGTTCTAGGGGGGCTCTGATATCATAGAGCAGTTCTGTTGATGGGCTTTCACTTCATGTTGGGCTCTAGGGGGGCTCTGCTTGTCTCTTCTTCTTCTTCTTCCATTAATGCTCAGCGGTCATAACTGTGACCATTACTAGCATTTAATGCATGCTTTGTATTTCCGTGTCTCCATAACCCACCGAACGCTGACATGGGTTACAGGATCTTTAATGTGCGTAATTGATCTTCTGCGTGCGTATACACACGAAGGGGGTTCAGGCACTAGCTTGTCTATACATATGTTGACCTGGGAGATCGGAAAAATCTCCACCCTTTACCCACCAGGCGCCGTTACCGTGATTCGAACCCGGGACCCTCAGATTGAAAGTCCAACGCCTAAACCACTTGGCTATTGCGGTCTGACCTCCTCGGCCAGCTGGAGACTGACTTTCAATCTGGTCAGCATCTGTACAAGAATCATCCAGCTGCTTCACAACAGTCAGACAGTTGTTCTCTCGGGTTTCGGTGCTGGGCAAAGTGACAGGGGAGGAGTGTGCAGGGAAATCTGTCTGGGTTGGGGAACCTGCACCAGTTGTTCTCAGTTGGGTGTTGATCAGTGTAGCTGGGTGTGTCATGGGGACTGGGGGTACTATCGCGTGCAGTGCTGGACACTATGTAGTGGGGAGTTGTGTTGAAGAGAACGAAGCATCGTAGAAAGCCTGACAGCTGTGGACGGACCGTGTGACGTTCTTGGCGAAGGTCCATGTGTCACGGGCTGGTTGTCCACTTCACTGCCATCACTGAGGCAGGCGTCATGTGTCATGGGCTGGTTGTCCACTTCACTGTCATCACTGAGGCAGGCGTCATGTGTCATGGGCTGGTTGTCCACTTCACTGTCATCACTGAGGTAGGCGTCATGTGTCATGGGCTGGTTGTCCACTTCGCTGTCATCACTGAGGTAGGCGTCATGTGTCATGGGCTGGTTGTCCACTTCACATGTGTCATGGGCTGGTTGTCCACTTCGCTGTCATCATTGAGGCAGGCGTCATGTGTCATGGGCTGGTTGTCCACTTCACTGTCATCACTGAGGTAGGCGTCATGTGTCACGGGCTGGTTGTCCACTTCGCTGTCATCACTGAGGTAGGCGTCATGTGTCATGGGCTGGTTGTCCACTTCGCTGTCATCACTGAGACAGGCGTCATGTGTGGTGGTGTGGTTGTCCACTGTCATCACTGAGGTAGGCGTCATGTGTCATGGGCTGGTTGTCCACTTCGCTGTCATCACTGAGACAGGCGTCATGTGTGGTGGTGTGGTTGTCCACTGTCATCACTGAGGTAGGCGTCATGTGTCATGGGCTGGTTGTCCACTTCACTGTCATCACTGAGACAGGCGTCATGCGTGGTGGTGTGGCTGTCCACTTCACTGTCCTCACTGAGGCAGGCGTCATGTGTGGTGGTGTGGTTGTCCACTTCACTGTCCTCACTGAGGCAGGCGTCATGTCATCACTGAGGCAGGCGTCATGTGTGGTGGTGTGGTTGTCCACTGTCATCACTGAGGTAGGCGTCATGTGTGGTGGTGTGGTTGTCCACTTCACTGTCATCACTGAGGCAGGCGTCATGTGTGGTGGTGTGGTTGTCCACTGTCCTCACTGAGGCAGGCGTCATGCGGGGTGGTGTGGCTGTCTGGGGTGGACACCAGTCTGACACCCCATCTGTCGATTACTGTTCTCTCTGTGGTCTGCCGAGCGCATTGGGGTTTTGGGGGGTCTGCTGGCTGAGAGAGAGAGAGAGAGAGAGAGAGAGAGAGAGAGAGTTTGTGTTTGTTCATACCTGCAATTTGTAGTAATGTCTTTAGTCAGTGTATAGATACTCGTATAAGTGTGTTGTTTTTTTCATGTGCACGAGTATGTTATTATTCACTATTGTAGTAATTTGTACATTACATGTTGTTTCATGTAAGGAACTTAGAGCCCATTACATGGGGAGTTTGGGCTATATAAGTAATATCTACTAGTAGTAGTAGTACCAGTAGTAGTAGTATGATAGTCAGTCGTGTCCGACTATAACTATTAGAACAGCAAAGGAGGTAGCTGCTGTCCTGACTATCTGGGCTAGAATTTGATTATAGTGGAGAGTGTCTTGCCCAGGTTACATCCACACCCTCTCGGCGAAGAGGTTTTTAGGACAGCCAGTTTTGGGATGGCTCCCAAAGGCCAACTAGCCCCCAAAGCTGCAGCACTGAGAGCCAGTGCAATTTGTCTCCAAGTTTGAGAGTCATAGTCCTTCACAAAAGATCAAGCTGTAAATGATTTGCCATTGCGGTGGAGAAACCATTCATAATACAGCTCTCACTTTGCTGTTCGCCTAACTGTAAACTTATGTCAATCTGTGATGTAAGCTGAGTGTTCGTAGTAGTGTCGTGGAGTGATGGCCTAAAGGTAATGCGTCCGCGTAAGAAGCGAGAGAATCTGAGCGCACTGGTTCGAATCACGCAGTTCTTGAGGCGTAGAGGACTAAGGACAACATATGCAACACATGAATCAGCACATGCATTCACACACACACACACACACACACACACACACACACACACACACACACAATACAAGTGGAGTGATGGCCTAGAGGTATGCGTCTGCGTAGGAAGCGAGAGAATCTGAGCGCACTGGTTCGAATCACGGTACAGTCGCCAATATTTTCTCCCCCTCCACTAGACCTTGAGTGGTGGTCTGGACACTAGTTATTCGGATGAGACGATAAACTGAGGTCCCGTGTGCAGCAAGCACTTAGCGCACGGAAAAGAACCCACGGCAACAAAAAGGTTGTCCCTGGCAAAATTCCGTAGAGAAATCCACTTCGATAGGAATAAACAAATAAAACTGCACGCAGTGTTGCGTCGCGTTCTCCCTGGGGAGAGCAGCCCGAATATCACACAGAGAAATCTGTTGTGACAAAAAAAAAAAAAAAAGAGTAACACAATACAATACAATACAATACAATACAATACAATACAATGATACAGCTCTCACTTTGCTTTTGGCCCAACTGTAAACTTGTGTCACTATGTGATATAAGCTGAGTGCTGGGAAGTACTAGTTTGTTCTGACCAGACCACCGCTGACGAAGCTGCAGTGCACTCTTACTTCCGGTGTTTCAGGTGATGAAGCTGCAGTACACTCTTACTTCCGGTGTTTCAGGTGACGAAGCTGCAGTACACTCTTACTTCCGGTGTTTCAGGTGACGAAGCTGCAGTACACTCTTACTTCCGGTGTTTCAGGTGATGAAGCTGCAGTGCACTCTTGCTTCCGGTGTTTCAGGTGACGAAGCTGCAGTACACTCTTACTTCCGGTGTTTCAGGTGACGAAGCTGCAGTACACTCTTACTTCCGGTGTTTCAGGTGACGAAGCTGCAGTGCACTCTTACTTCCGGTGTTTCAGGTGACGAAGCTGCAGTGCACTCTTACTTCCGGTGTTTCAGGTGATGAAGCTGAACGACGTGGCGCGGGACAAGACCGTGGGCCACAAGCTGTGGAACACCTCCCTCACCCTCACCGGCCTGGACAAGGACTTCGTCATGTACGGTGACGAGGAAAGCGAGCACCACCCTGAGAACGGCACCCAGGCGGTCAGTTCCAAACAGGGTGGGGAAGAGGCCCATGGGGACGTCACCAAACGACCTGCCGCTGCTGCTGCTGCTGAGCAGAGTTAGACTTGTGTAGGGGATCTGGGTAGCTAGCCTTTCACTGACGTCGGTGCTGAGCGAGGGACTGTGAGTGTGTGGGTTTGAAGCGTAGTTAGCTTTATTCATAGACTTTTGGTTGACTCTGTCGGTACGGGAAGAAATTCTTTCCTTTTTTTTTCTTCTTTTTTTTTAATAATTTTGTACATGTAAATTTCTGTGTCTCATTGTTGCTTAACCTATAGCCCCCACACAGCCAGATATATCAGGGCTAGAAACCTCCATGTTTTTTGTTGTTGTTGGGGGAGGGGCGGGGGTGGGGGCGTTCACATTATTTGCACAGGCGAATATGAAATCCTTTCTTCTATCTGTTCAAACCAGTCCTGTGTGTCCAGAAAGAGCATGATACAGGCCTGGGCCGTGCTGTATGAAACATCTTAGCAGCGCTAAGTTTGCTTACCATGAAGAATGTTATCATGTTCCTAAGTCTACTGAACTAACACCGACTCTGGGGGGAGAAAAATTCTCAACGCTGAGCACTCACTCCAGTTCCGTGTCACGTATGAAAGGAAATGATTCTACTATACTTTCCTTTTTTTATTCCAAATAGGTTGTCTTTTCTTGTTGACGCAGCATTCTTTTAGTCGGTCTGTGAACGCAAGGACTGAAGAAGAATTTAGTCGATTAAACTGCCAAAAAGATTGATTGCATCCAAACACCCTGATTTTGTTTCTGCTAATTAACTTACGTTTATTGTTTAATGCCTGTTTTGTGCATAGAAATGCGTTTCTTCTTCTCCTTCTTCTGCAGTCTTCTTCTTCAGTCTTCTTCTTCCTCCTTAGTCTTCTTTTCCCTAAACCATGATCAGGAGAGCACCATTTGTGCTTGATACACTGTGGGTAAACTGAGCTGTTTTGTGTTCTCTTTTTTTCCGATTGAAGCAAAGTCCTTGCACGTTCACTGTTCTTTCTCTTCTGCAATGTTTTGCCTCCCCCCGCCCCTCTCTCTCTCTCTCTCTCTCTCTCTCCTACTTCTTCTCCTTCTTCACTCCTCTCCTCTGCCTCTCTCATTTCTCTCCCCTCCAAAATATGTTAATTAGGACTGATCCAGATACCCAAAGTTTCTTTCTCAGTCTCCCCCCCCCCCCTTTCCCCCTCCCCTCTCCCCCCCCCCCCCCCTCCCCCCTATTCTATTCACCAATGTCGTATCTGTGTGAACTTGGACGATATTTCAGTTTTGGGGGGTAATACTCTGTGTGTGTGTGTGTGTGTGTGTGTGTGTGTGTGTGTGTGTGTGTGTGACCCACGGCGGAGCGTGCGACTGAAGAGAGACGAGACAACGAGATTGGCTGATCTGGACCCAGACTATGCACGTAACCATTGAGTTCACTATGAGCTGGTTTAGTCCATAATGCAGTCTCGGGAAAAAGAGAGCGAGAGAAAGAAAGAAAGAGAGAAACACCCTCGGATGCCTGCATCAATTAAAAATTATTGAAGGCATATGTTTACACATCGCACTGAGTTGTCCTATCTTTTAGAAGACTAGATTTAACTCCCTTGCAAAATAAATCGCTGAGAAAGGTGATTTTTTTTTTTTTTTACAGAGTTGTCCTATCTTTTAGAAAACTGGATTTAACTCCCTTGCAAAATAAATCTCTGAGAAAGGTGATTTTTTTTCTTTTATTGTGTAAAATATACGTGCATATATACCGAGAGGGGCAGAGAGGGGGAGAGTAGTAGTTTCTCTTCTCATACCTGAGGCAACGTTACAAATCTGTCATATATACAACAGTTAACTTCTTTTTTTTTTATCTACTCGCAGTTGTTTGTTTCTTTGTTAGTCGCTTGTTGACTGAAGCGCTTTTGGTTCAGTTGTAGCGTTTGTTCTGCTGTCCATGCTGTTTTGATGCACGATGTTGATTGAATATGCAAAACAAAAAATATACATTCACGCTGTGCCTTTTTTTTTTTTATATGGGTATATTCAACCCAGTTTCGTGTATGGGGATTATTGAGTATGCTTTGATGTCGGTCGTTGATTGTCTGTGTCATACATACAGTCTCTTGGGCTTGGTCGGCGTTTTCAAAGTAGTCACTGAAAGTGAAATTCTGACGAGTTGTCTGGATATGTTTTCTTGTTTATGCACTATGGTTTTCTTGTGTGTGTGTGTGTGTGTGTGTGTGGATGCGTGTTTTAGCACTGAGCTGATTTTTGTGGAGATCTAGTGGAGAACTGTTTTCTTTGTTTGGTTCGGTTAGTTCGGAGAGAGGGGCGCGGTATTTATTTATTCTTATAATCAATTATCTATCTATCTATCTATCTATCTATCTATCTATTGATTTTATATCTATTTATTACCCATTTAGATATTTACTCGTCTATATTATTGTATTATTGTTTGTTCTTTATGTTTATGTATTTGTCTAATCGATTATTCGATTCTTTATCATACAAAGTAAAGGTGGAAGAGGAGGAAGGTGGCAGAATGGTTAAGACGCTCAGCTGCCAATACAGAGAGTCCGTGAGGGTGTGGGTTCGAATCCCGCTCTCGCCCTTTCTCCTAAGTTTGACTGGAAAATCAAACTGAGCGTCTAGTCTTTCGGATGAGACGATAAACCTAGGTCCCGTGTGCAGCACGCACTTGGCGCACTGAAAAAGAACCCATGGCAACGAGAGTGTTGTCCTCTGGCGAAATTACGTAAAATGAAATCCACTTTCATAAGTACACAAATATGTAAGCATGCACTCAAGGCCTGACTAAGCGCGTTGGGTTATGCTGCTGGTCAGGCATCTGCTCAACAGATGTGGTGTAGCGTGTATGGATTTGTCCGAACGCAGTGACGCCTCCTTGAGAAAGTGAAACTGAAACTGAAACAAAGTAAAATACAACCAGAAAATCAGAGACTGAAATACGATTGGTAAAATGTTAACTAGCATGCTGTGTACTTTCTTTTCTGCCTTTGTTTTATTTTTGTTTTTGTTTTTTGTTGTTGTTGGGTTTTTTGGAGGGGGGGAGGGGGGTAAAAGTAAAGCAGAGTGGGATGGTGGAGTAAGGGGTGGGGGTGTCGGTGATTAAAAACTTGATTTTTGTTTCATTTGATTTTATAAGCAGAAGTGCAGGAGTGAGTGTGTGACATAGCATCAGCTGACGCTTAAATTTCATTAGTTATAGTGTCGACGAAAAGAATGCTTTAGGGCGTAGTTGATGGCTGCAGTGACTTTTGTTGTTGTTGTTTTTTTGTTTTTGTTTTTTCTGGTCTTCTTTTGACTGCAATTGTTTGGAAATGATTATTGTTTCCGAATGGTACATTAAAGACATCAGGCGTGGTCATGTTGTTGGTTTGTGTTGGACGGGGGGTGTGGAGGATGGGTATGTGGGTAAGAGGTGTGTGTGTGTGTGTGTGTGTGGTGGGTGTGTCTCTGTGTGTGTGTGTGTGTGTGTGTGTGTGTGTGAAATATTTTCATTATGTTACAGTTTTTTTCCACGAGTCCAGACACCAAATAATGAACAACATGATTTTAACTACATCTCTCTCTCTCTCTCTCTCTCTCTCTCTCTCTCTCTCTCTCTCTCTCCATTATTCACACACACACACACACATCGCTGACTCGGACTACACTGACGCGCGCGCGCGCACGCACACACACACACACACACCATTCCCTTCTTCCTTGTTGAAATAAATAATAAATGAAACCGTAACCAACAAAAAGGACGCTTTGTTTTTCGTTGGTCAATACAAATAACGTCTAATACAAGCGTATTAGCCTTGATACTTGATGATCAATAACAGACACATAGAAATGAGATATGTTCTCTTCCTTCAAGACAAATAATGCAGGATTCCAATACAACGTGATTCCGGGCAGTAGAAATTAAGCACAGTTGATATAACTTATTTCTTCAGATAGTGTGGCATTTTCTGATCATGATGCAACACATTTCCTTTTTCTTCGGTCAACACACACGTTATATGGCTGCATGTAATGGTAGCCATGAGATCAATAATAGGCTACTGTTCCATGCATAAGAATGAAAATATTGACACAATCACAAAGAGAAGTGCACGGTTCTCCTTTCAACATTCGTAATTCAACAAAAAATAAAATGGACATTTGACAATTCCTTTTTTTTTTTTCCCTTATATGTAATATGATATCCCACAACAACAACGAAACTATTGAACAAATAAATACATCAATAGCCAGGTAACTAACTAACCAACTAAGTCTCCTGTCATCTCCCGTCAAACCAGACAACACCACAATAGATGGATTCTATAGATCTCTGTCCGTGCACTACACTTCCGTTTCCTCTGTCACTGAAATCTCGACAACAAAATTGTTGGACTGGAAACGGAAATTCGTCACACCGACACACACACACAGACGTAAATAACTGATGTAACTCCTACATAATTATGATCTCCCTTGTTAACTCAATGTCCTGGATGGCTATCTAGCTAGGTCTAGACCTAGCAACTAGGGCAGATCGGAGATGTAGTCGACGCAGACGGGGCAGACGGGGCAGGGGGCGCCATTGGAGCCGACAAGTTGGGCAGGCTCCCTGGTGGCGGTGACCTTGCACGTGGGGGGCACGGGGGCACACAGGATGTCCTCACACCGCCCGCTCTGATCGCTCACCTCGCGCCGCTGAGGACATGTACATATGTAAATGAAGGGGAGGAGTCAAATGGGGTTAGGGGGAGGAAAGGGGGGGGGGGGTGACTACTTTTTATCCAGTTTCGTGTAACCATCGTAGTAGAAGACGTTGTTTTAGTTGTTGTTGTAGGTGGCGGTGGTGGTGGTGGTGGTGGGGTTTTTTCGGGGTTTTTTGTTTGTTTGTTTGTTTATTGTTGTTGTTTTTTATGAAAAAAGGTTGTGACATTAGAAGAGTGAGTGTTTGTAGGGTTTTTTTGTTTTGTTCTGTTTGGGTTTTTTTTGGGGGGGAGGGTTCAGCAAAACGCAGTTACATTCCACAAAGACAATGCAAAATGGTGGGTGGTTGTATGTACCACTATAATTCCAGTAACGTGGAATCATATAGAACACTCTATTTTTTTCTTTTAAGCAAACCAAAGTTACATTCTTTGGAGGTAATGCATTCATACAGTTAAGTTAATTAAAGAATCGTTTCTAGCATGATGAACTCGCTACGCATGAACTGTTTGTCAACACTTTGTATCCAAACTGGTGAGGGGGAAATAAGCGATAATGAATAACATTGTTTTCACTCAACAATTCTCTCTCTCTCTCTCTCTCTCTCTCTCTCTCTCCTTTGTTCTCTCCGCCACTGTCTGTCTGTCTGTCTGTCACACACACACACAGAGACAGACACACACACACACACACACACACACACACACACACACACACACACACACACACACACACACACACACACACACACACACACACACACATCGTTCGTTTGAAAAGTTCATAACTGATCTTATCGAAATGGAAATGGAGACAAAAATGGAAACGATAATCAGACGTGCCAAAACGGCAGCGAACACTGAGACTGCCTTTATCTCTGCCACAAGATGATGAAACCCGCGACCTTAAAATACCACAGCTCACGAGAACGCGGGCAAATCCAGCCTCCCAGCTATTTTCTCAGACTGATAAGTCAGTCTGTGAAGTAAGAGATAAATCAGTCCGTGAAGTAATGAAGATCTAGATAAGCCGATCTGTACTGGTTACTTTAGCTGAAGAGGTTAAATCGAACATGGTAAGCAACGTCATCATTCACTGACGATTGTTAAACCTTTGTTTCAGTTTTTCGAGGGAGGGTGGAGGGAGGGAGAGAGGGTGGGGGGAAGGGTGGAGCGGGTGTGTGATAGAAGAGACTGAGGTGATGGGATCTGGAGGCGGGGGGTGGGGGGTGGAGGGGGGTAGAGGGAGGGAGATAGGAAGGGAGGGGTGGAGGGGGAGGTAGAGTAGAGGGAGGGAGGAGGGAGGGAGGGGTTGGAGGGAGGGGGGTGCAGGGAGGTGGATGGAGGGGGGTGGAGGGGTGGAGGGAGGGTGGAGGGAGGTAGGGTGGAGGGGGTTGGTTGGAGGGTGGAGGGAGGATGGAGGGAGGGTGTTGGAGGGAGGGTGGAGGGAGGAGGGGTTGGAGGGAGGTAGTGGGTTGAAGGGAAGGTGGGGGAGGGAGGGGGGGGGGTTGGAGGGAGGGAGTGTGGAGGGAGGGAGGGTGGATGAGGGAGTGGGTTAGATTGTGGGAGGGAGGGAGTGTGGTGGAGGGAGGGGGAGGGGGTTGGAGGGAGGGAGTGGGTTGGAGGGAGGGTTGAGGGAGGGAGGTTGGAGGGGGCGTGGAGGGGAGGGAGGTTGGATGGAGCGTGGAGGGGAGGTTGAGGGAGGGAGGTTGGAGGGGACGTGGAGGGGAGGGAGGTTGGGTGGGGCGTGGAGGGGAGGTTGAGGGAGGGAGGTTGGAGGGGGCGTGGAGGGGAGGGAGGTTGGGTGGGGCGTGGAGGGGAGGTTGAGGGAGGGAGGTTGGAGGGGGCGTGGAGGGGAGGGAGGTTGGGTGGGGCGTGGAGGGGAGGTTGAGGGAGGGAGGTTGGAGGGGGCGTGGAGGGGAGGGAGGTTGGGTGGGGCGTGGAGGGGAGGTGGAGGGAGGGAGGTTGGAGGGGGCGTGGAGGGGAGGTGGAGGGAGGGAGGTAGGATGGACCGTGGAGGGGAGGTGGAGGGAGGGAGGTTGGAGGGGGCGTGGAGGGGAGGTGGAGGGAGGGAGGTTGGATGGGGCGTGGAGGGGAGGTGGAGGGAGGGAGGTTGGAGGGGGCGTGGAGGGGTGGTGGAGGGAGGGAGGTTGGGTGGGGCGTGGAGGGGAGGTGGAGGGAGGGAGGTTGGATGGGGCGTGGAGGGGAGGTGGAGGGAGGGAGGGTGGATGGGGCGTGGAGGGGAGGTGGAGGGAGGGAGGGGGCGTGGAGAGGAGGTGGAGGGAGGGAGGTTGGAGGGGGCGTGGAGGGGAGGTGGAGGGAGGGAGGGGGCGTGGAGGGGAGGTGGGGGGAGGGAGGTTGGAGGGGGCGTGGAGGGGAGGTGGAGGGAGGGAGGTTGGAGGGGGCGTGGAGGGGAGGTGGAGGGAGGGAGGTTGGAGGGGGCGTGGAGGGGAGGTGGAGGGAGGGAGGTTGGAGGGGGCGTGGAGGGGAGGTGGGGGGAGGGAGGTTGGAGGGGGCGTGGAGGGGAGGTGGAGGGAGGGAGGGAGGTTGGAGGGGGCGTGGAGGGGAGGTGGAGGGAGGGAGGTTGGAGGGGGCGTGGAGGGGAGGTGGAGGGAGGGAGGGTGGAGGGGCGTGGAGGGGAGGTGGAGGGAGGGAGGGGGCGTGGAGGGGAGGTGGAGGGAGGGAGGGTGGAGGGGGCGTGGAGGGGAGGTGGAGGGAGGGAGGGTGGAGGGGGCGTGGAGGGGAGGTGGAGGGAGGGAGGTATGGAGGGGGCGTGGAGGGGAGGTGGAGGGAGGGAGGTAGGGAGGGTGGGGGACGGAGGGAGTTGGAGGGAGGGAGAAGAGACTGAGGTGAAGGAACCTGAAAGTGGAGGGAGGGTGGAGGTAGTTGTGGCGAAGAGATGGGGAGGAGGAGAATAGTGTGTGTGTGTGTGTGTGTGTGTGTGTGTGTGTGTGTGCGTGCGTGCGTGTGTGTGTGTGTGTGTGTGTGTGTGTGTGTGTTATTTCGCCTGTCAATACAGTAGATTAGGCGCAAAGTACACTACTGCTACTACAACTTCTACTGCTGCTACTACTACTACTACGACGACGACAACTGTTCGTACTGCTGTTGCTGTTGTTGTAGCTGGACTGCTACTGTTTCACTTTCACTATTTCTCTCTCTCTCTCTCTCTCTCTCTCTCTCTCTCTCTCTCTCTCTCTCTCCCACCTCTCTCCCTCTCTCTCTTCCCCCCCTCTCTCTCTCTCTTCCTCTGTCTCCCCCTCCTCCCTCTCTCTTCCTCTCTCTCCCCCTCCTCTCTCTCTCTCTCTCTCTCCCATCCTCTCTCCTCCTCCTCTCTCTCTCCCTTCTCTTCCACTGAGGCATGTATTGATGTATTCATACCAGCACTCGCACAGAGCGAGGGACCAGACAAATACCTACAGTCAAGTGGAAGCCTAGTAATAACTCGTCCGCCTGGGAAGCGAGAGATTCTGAGCACTCATGTTTGTATTTTGTATTTCTTTTTATCACAACAAATTTCTCTGTGTGAAATTCGGGCTGCTCTCCCCAGGGAGAGCGCGTCGCTGCACCACAGCGCCACCCATTTTTTTTTTTTTTTTTCTCGCGTGCAGTTTTATTTGTTTTTCCTATAGAAGTGGATTTTTCTACAGAATTTTGCCAGGAACAACCCTTTTGTTGCCGTAGGTTCTTTTACGTGCGCTAAGTGCATGCTGCACACGGGCCCTCGGTTTATCGTCTCATCCGAATGACTAGCGTCCAGACCACCACTCAAGGTCTAGTGGAGGGGGAGAAAATATCGGCGGCTGAGCCATGATTCGAACCAGCGCGCTCAGATTCTCCCGCTTCCTAGGCGGACGCGTTACCTCTAGGCCGTCACTCCACTGGATCGAATCCCACACTGGCTCTCTAGTATTTTCTCTCCCTCCAAAAGACCAAAAGTGGTGGTGTGGATGCCAGTAATTCGAATAAGACGATAAACCGAGGTCCCCGCGTATGTAGCATGCAGTTAGTGCACGTAAAAGAACCCACGGCAACGAGAGGGTAGTTCCTAGCGAAATTGTATACCGGAAAAATGTAGCTTGATAGGAAAACAAACACTGACATTTCCAGACATAACAATAGTGGTTTTACACGGCTGTTACATAGTCTCCGTGGGCAGAGCAATCCAACTTTCATACGCTGAGAGAAATCACTTGTGACAAGAATTAATGCAATACATTACAATGCAACACAATACAACACAATGCAATACGGCAACACAA
>NC_134904.1:18566074-18656074 GCF_041734735.1 Babylonia areolata | reverse complement strand
CATCACTGTTGTTATCATCATGATATTAAAGATTATGATTCTTATTAGGCCTATTATTATTAATATTATCAACAATGGTAGTAGTAGTAGTAGTAGTAGTAGTAGTAGTAGTAGTAGTAGTAGTGTGAACGAAGCCTCACCCGTGCAAAGAGCCAGGACGCACGCAAAAGCCAGGAGAAACAAGAAGACGAGTTTGGACGGAGCCATGGCTTAGCTTCTCGATCTGTGGCTTTGGCTGGACAAAGCAAGTGACCTCGGCTCTGTGAAACTGGACTCTGAAGACCTGGGGAAGGGTGCTGTGTGGTCAGTTTTTATGTGTGCCATTAACAGTCCAGGGTCAAATGGTCACTTTATCTCTTGTCCAGCACAGGTGTTGAGTAACAGGCCTGCTGAAAGTGAGGTGAAGTCCATGTTCCTTAGTAGCTTGGGTGTTCGATTACAAAACTTGGTTAATTTGAGTAAGGGGTCATGCAGAAAATGAAATACACACGTTAAAGATCCCATAATCCGTGTCACTCAGCGTTCGGCGGGTTATGGAAACAGGATCATCAGTACCCGGCATGCAACTAGTTGTTGGCTTCGTCGCTGAGTCATCACAAGTAATTGCTGCTCATTCCGCACGATGCCAGTGACTGACGGTCTTTAGCAGTGACCCCCAAAATACACCTGCCACACGATGCCAGTGATTGACGGTCTTTAGCAGTGACCCCCAAAATACACCTGCCACATGATGCCAGTGACTGACGGTCTTTAGCAGTGACCCCCAAAATACACCTGCCACGGCCTTTAGCAGTGATCCCCAAAATACACCTGCCACACAATATCAGTGACTGACGGTCTTTAGCAGTGACCCCCAAAATACACCTGCCACACGATGCCTGTGACTGAAGGTCTTTAGCAGTGACCCCCAAAATACACCTGCCACGGCCTTTAGCAGTGATCCCCAAAATACACCTGCCTCAGTCTTTAGCAGTGACCCAAAATACACCTGCCACGGCCTTTAGCAGTGACCCCCAAAATACACCTGCCACAGTCTTTAGCAGTGATCCCCAAAATACACCTGCCACGGCCTTTAGCAGTGATCCCCAAAATACACCTGCCACAGTCTTTAGCAGTGATCCCCAAAATACACCTGCCACGGCCTTTAGCAGTGATCCCCAAAATACACCTGCCTCAGTCTTTAGCAGTGACCCAAAATACACCTGCCACGGCCTTTAGCAGTGATCCCCAAAATACACCTGCCTCAGTCTTTAGCAGTGATCCCCAAAATACACCTGCCACAGTCTTTAGCAGTGATCCCCAAAATACACCTGCCTCAGTCTTTAGCAGTGACCCCCAAAATACACCTGCCACGGCCTTTAGCAGTGACCCCCAAAATACACCTGCCACACGATGTCAAAGTTCACGGTGTCAAAGTTCAAGTCCCACAACTTGCTTCCATTGATTTTAGGATTTTGAGAGTACGTTTGTAACTTTTGTCGGCAGTGGTGCGCGAAGAGAAGAAAGAGCGCGGAAATGCCCAGAAATGTGCTGGTGTTTGACTGTTTCTTGGAACTGAAATGGATATTCATCAAAGTATTAGAAAAATGTCGAAGCAGACGTTAAATTGTGAAATGCAACCGTTGAGAACGCTTCGAAGTGGGGCGGTATACGAATCGTTCGCAAATAGACGCTGTTCGCAATTACCCATGCCTACCCTATTAGGTATAAATAGACATGACTAGACACGGGCATTATCAGTCCTAATTACAGGTTAAGGTTATTAAAGGCGGGTGCCATAGCCTTTTACCAGGGGGGCAGTGAATTCCTATCCACTGTGTCCAGAACTAAGCACGGGAAGGCGGGGCCCAGTCCTCTCCTCGCACCGCTTCACCCTTCCCTGGCTGAAGTCAGGTACCCGTTCAAACCTGGGTGGATTGTACCCTTCTCAGGCTAGTCAGGTACCCGTTCACACCTGGATGGAGTGCACCCTTCCCTGGCTGAAGTCAGGTACCCGTTCACACCTGGGTGGAGTGCACCCTTCCCTGGCTGAAGTCAGGTACCCGTTCAAACCTGGGTGGATTGTACCCTTCTCAGGCTAGTCAGGTACCCGTTCACACCTGGATGGAGTGCACCCTTTCCTGGCTGAAGTCAGGTACCCGTACACACCTGGGTGAATTGTACCCTTCCCAGGCTAGTCAGGTACCCGTTCACACCTGGATGGAATGCACCCTTCCCTGGCTAAAGTCAGGTACCCGTTCACACCTGGGTGGATTGTACCCTTCCCTGGCTGAAGTCAGGTACCCGTTCACACCTGGGTGGAGTGCACCCTTCCCTGGCTGAAGTCAGGTACCCGTTCACACCTGGGTGGATTGTACCCTTCCCTGGCTGAAGTCAGGTACCCGTTCACACCTGGGTGGAGTGCACCCTTCCCTGGCTGAAGTCAGGTACCCGTTCACACCTGGGTGGAGTGCACCCTTCCCTGGCTGAAGTCAGGTACCCGTTCACACCAGGGTGGAGTGTGGAAAATCCTAGTATAGTGTCTTTCATATGGATATCGCATAATGCCGAAACGGGGTCTCGAACCCTCATTCGTACCCAATGTAAAGATATGACACAGTGTTCACCACCTTTTCGTGTCTTGAACATAATTATGTAAAGATATGACACAATGTTCACCACCTTTTCGTGTCTTAAACATAATTATGTAAAGATATGACACAATGTTCACCACCTTTTCGTGTCTTAAACATAATTATGTAAAGATATGACACAGTGTTCACCACCTTTTCGTGTCTTGAACATAATTATGTAAAGATATGACACAGTGTTCACCACCATTTCGTGTCTTGAACATAATTATGTAAAGATATGACACAATGTTCACCACCTTTTCGTGTCTTGAACATAATTATGTAAAGATATTACACAGTGTCCACCACCATTTCCTGTCTTGAATATAATTATGTAGATATGACACAGTGTCCACCACCTTTTCATGTCTTAAACATAATTATGTAAAGATATGACACAGTGTTCACCACCATTTCCTGTCTTGAATATAATTATGTAGATATGACACAGTGTCCACCACCTTTTCATGTCTTAAACATAATTATGTAAAGATATGACACAGTGTTCACCACCATTTCGTGTCTTGAACATAATTATGTAAAGATATGACACAATGTTCACCACCATTTCGTGTCTTGAACATAATTATGTAAAGATATGACACAATGTTCACCACCTTTTCGTGTCTTGAACATAATTATGTAAAGATATGACACAATGTTCACCACCTTTTCGTGTCGTGAACATAATTATGTAAAGATATGACACAGTGTCCACCACCTTTTCGTGTCTTAAACATAATTATGCTTCAGTTTGTCAATTCTTCTAATAGCGATGTATTGAATTTAAAAACTGTGCAATGTTCATGTTACATTCGAATCGCTGATTTTTTCCCCCTCTCATTGCCGGAAGGCTTGGTGTTTTACAAGTCATATTCTAATCTTGAGTTTGACTGTCTTGTGTTCGCGCTGTTGCAGTGTAAATATTCTATGTTTATGATAAAGTTATGCATTTTCTTCTCATCTCACCCTAGATTAAGTTTTGTTGCGTGTATTTCTCAGAAACGGTTTCGTATTGAGAAGTTCTGTTAACATGAAGGAAGGGAAACAATGCCTTATAAACTTGAAATATTGGTGTAGTTTTCTCCCTTTTATTCCTTCAGCTTGAAGGCCTTCTGCAGGTGGCACGAAATGGAATGAATAGAGGTTTCCACTCATTTTATTTTGTGGATGGTTTTGGAAAAATTCTAACAGAAAAGTGTCGAAAAAAGCAATGCTTTATAACTGATCAGCTGACATCCAAGAAAATCTGCATAAGTGTGCCCATATTAAAATACAACTTAGGAAGCAGCAGATCTTTTGGTTGTGTGTCAAAGAGCACAGGTCTGCAAATGGATTTCCCGTCCATTCTGAAATATTGTCAGTCCGTTTTTCTTTTGCTTTTTCACTATCTCCCCCTCCTGGTATCAATGTTCAATTTTTCATCTTTTTGTTTGTTTTTATACATTAAGCTCTTTGATAAATGGTACTGGTTCCAGATTTTTATTACAATTCTAAGGCTTTTCTTGATCTTGAAGGACAAACATTTTTCCCGGCAAGACTTTTCCAGCCCTTCAAATTGTTCTAGTTTTCCAAGACCTTTCCAGAATTCCATGACTGTACAAATCCTGTTTCATGCTTACATGTACATTATGTGTACATGCAGGCCATGTACGAGTAGTTCGCATGCCAGACCACCGGCTCCCCAAGAAACTGATGTACGGCGAACTCCAACATGGCAAGCGCTCCCATGGAGGCCAAAAGAAGCGCTTCAAAGACACTCTGAAAGCTTCTCTGAAGGCCTTCAACATCAGCCACGACACATGGGAGCTGAATGCAATGGACAGACCAAAGTGGCGTTCAGCTGTCCACAAAGGCGCCAAATCCTGTGAGGCCAACAGAATCGCTGCAGCAGAGCAACGCAGACAGGCCAGGAAAAGCCGTGCCAGCAAATCCCCGACAGCCGCCATCATCCCCTGTCCACACAGCTTCCGGGCGCGGATTGGCCTGACCAGTCATCTGCGAACCCACAGAGCCCAACCCCCCCCCCCCCCTCCCCCCCCCCTCGCCCCCCCCAAACCCCCTGCCCCCACCCGCCGCCTCCCAGGATGACTAGATGGTCCTCGTCGATCCCGACGGACGAACCACACGTGTATCAAATGAGAAGTGGAATTCTATGTTGGAATCCCTGATTAAATGTGTGCATGAAAATGCAAGCAAAATATATCTATATATAATTATATGTGTGTATCACAGGAAATATTCTTCCTAAAATTATGTTAATTCTAACATACTTACCATGACCCACTGGTGCAGACTCCGGCAGGGGTCTGATTCCTTGTCCTGTGAAAACTACAAACTCTGGGAAGGGGAGAAAACGAAAGTACAAGTACATGCGGCTAGTTACCCCCCCTATATGTTATCTCCCCTGTGCATGCCTTTGAGTGCCTTCTTCTGACGGCTTTAAGCCCAGAGTCAAATCACACTTGTCTGAAACATACCCCCACCACTTAAATATATACAGACGGTTCTGTTCTGGAAATTCAGTTTTCTGGTTCTGGATATATAATTCTTGCTTTGAAAATTGAAAAGTAATATCATATTGGAGAGGGCTTCTCAATTTTTACAGCTGAATTAATTGCCGTTCTTATGGCATTAACATATCTAAGTGATCTACCCCTAAACTTGATTAATGTTTTATTTTGTTTCGATTCAAAATCAGTGCAAATCAGGTTGTACAAACATTAATCATAACATAATTTTTGATATAAGATTTTTGATTCACTGTATTCAAATGAGAGGAACTAATATTGAAATCTCCTGGATTCCCTCACACTGTGGGCTTTTTTCTAATGAACGTGCAGATCATCTTGCAAACCTTGGAGATAAAAACGCTTGAAATGCAGTTGAACTTCCTCATCGTTTATCATCATCTGAAATGTGTAATATTGTTGAAAGAAATACGCTAAATTCCTTTCGGTCTTTAGAAGTTAACACTTTTGCCTTATTAAATGCTAAAAGAACTGGCAGGGCTGTTAAGAGCATGCCATTTAGGTTATTACTAAATGCCCAATACACAAAATATTGTGAAAATATTGAATGCATTTGCAAGGGACGTTTTAACCCGCTGTTTAGAAATGAAACCTTTTTTGCCTCCAGGAAATTCTGAACACGTGTTATCAGTTTCAAATGTTAATATTTTTTTGAAAAAGTTACTATATTTCAAACTGTTCCTTATTAAAGTCAGCTAGTCATGTGTTGAATAGTCCAGTTGTTTATTATGGGTCCCCACATGAACCTCTTTTAAAATAATAATCTACAGAAGTAGTGCATACGATATTTGATTATCGATTAATTTTTTGTCCTAATCCCGCTTCCCCCATGCCCCCTCTCTCACACACACCCTTCCAATATTATGTTTTTTCTTTCTCCAATCGCTGACACTCGCCCTCTCCATTTTACATTTAGTACTCTTATCTTTTCCACATTCTCTCTCTCTCTTTTTCCTTTCTTAGTTCTTTCTGCTGAGGTGATACCTCTGGATCCGTCCGTCCCGTAGACGTGATACATCCCTCAGGTAGAAACTGATAAAGGTAGCTGGGTTTTTCCAGTAGGCAGCGTCCATAATGTCCTGGAGCCGCCTGAGTGTGCGAAGGCTAGAGAGGAGGACCAGGCCCTGATTTCGTAAGCTCTGGCTGAAGAGGTATCCAGTTCCAGTCCTGCGTGTGCGTAAGCGCCTCTAGTTGCATTTACGATCCATCGAGACAGACGTCTTGGCGATGTCGC
Organism: Babylonia areolata; assembly: GCF_041734735.1. NCBI lineage: Eukaryota > Metazoa > Mollusca > Gastropoda > Neogastropoda > Buccinidae > Babylonia > Babylonia areolata. Next base: position 18,649,697 of record NC_134904.1, on the reverse strand, counting down.
GAGATTGGTCAAGGTTCCAACTAATGAACAGGCGTCGTTTGGACGAGCGGAAAGGTCGCGACCTCTTGAGGTAGACACGCAGGGCCCTGACGGGGCAGAGGATGCGGTCCTCGTCGTCAGGAGCAAGGATGGAGGTCAGAGGCTTTCTGAAAATAATGTGAGATGGTGAGTCTGGGCTTTGGTTTTTGGCTAGGAAGTCAGGGAGGAAGCTGAGGGAGACAGAACCGTCCTGTTCAAAGGCAATGTCTTGTGAGAGGCCGCTAAGAGCGTGGACCTCACCACATCTTCTGCCAGACGCTAGAGCGATGAGGAAGAGCGATTTCATTGCAACAAGTTTGAAGCAGGCAATGGGAAGAGGTTCGAAGGGATCTTTGCGTAGGTATTGGAGGACAAGGTAAACGTCCCATAACGGCGTCCTATGTGGATTGGTAATTTTTTTTATGGCGGCCCCACGTATTACTGCCCTAATGAGGGGGTCGTCAGAGAAAGAAGGGACACCCAGTTGTTCGAGGGTCCATCTGACTGCGGCCCGGTGACCTCTGACTGCGTGACCTCTGACTGCTGACGCAGAGAGGCCCTCGGAGGAAGAAAGAAAAGCAAGGAAGTTTGCAAGGTCCATGCTGGAACGGTTTTTGCGATCTATGGAGTGCGATGAGCACCAAGAGAGCCATTGTTTCCAGTAAAATGAGTAGACGCCTTGTGTCCCTTTGCGGTGGGACCTACAGACAAGATCAGTGGTCAGGTCAGAGGCGCTTAGTCCCCACAGAGATTCCTGCACAGAAGCCAAGTGTGTAGGTTGAGGACCTGTAGGTTTCTGTGAGGAATGCCTGAGCAGTGCTGGACTAGTGACCGTCTTTCCAAGTGAAGACGGAGAGGTGGTGTGTGAGGTGAAGGTCTGGGAACCAAGGCTGAGCTGGCCAGAGAGGCACGATAAGAACCAAGGCGGCGCGATCTAGCCTTGTCTTTCTGAGAACTTTTCCCATGATGGGGAGTGGAGGGAAGGCATACCCTGTGAGGTTGCTCCAACTGATTGAGAGTGCGTCCACGGCCCATGCTCGAGAGTCTGGGATTGTGGAGGCGTACGTTTGGATACTGAAGCTGAATCTGGTGGCAAAGAGGTCGACGTGTGGTCTGTGCCATAGGTCCCAGATTGGTTGGAGTGTTGAGTGCGAGAGACTCCATTCTGTCTGGAGGACTGTGAGGTCTGCTGATGTAGTCCGCCAGAATATTCAGCTTGCCAGGGACGTGGCGTGCTGTGAGGCGGGTGTTGCGACTCTCGCACCAGAGGAGGAGTTCTTCCGATCTGGCTGGCAGTTGATGCGAGGGGCACCTTCCCAATCCCTGAAAAGAGATCCTTCTGTGGGTGGGAGCACCCTAAGGGAGTCCAGATCTGATTGTGATTTCAAGATGCAGGAGGAGGTGAGAATTAAGACTCTCCTGGTCATACGGCATTTAGGTATGCCCATGACTTGAGGTCAGCAGCCCACTCGATTTGGCTGGCTATAGCCTTGACAAAGGACCCCAGAATGGCAAAGTCAGGGCCTGCGGGGTGGTCTGGCGTGTCCGAAATGGACGTTGCTAAGCCAGCCAGAAAACTTTCCATGACTGCAATGGACTCCAAAGTGCTTCTGGCCAGTTCCTCCGCGTCTAGAAGTTGCCTGTCTGACACGTGCACAGTGAAGTTCCTATGGCTGGGACGTAGGCTCTCTTAGAGAAGTAGGAGATCCTCCCTGGTGACTGGGAGTGTTGCCTGCGGAGAGGGCCTGGGGCAAGGAAAGGAGTTTGGTTTTGTCTGTGGGACGGGGCTTTCATGAGCTTCCCCGTAGAGTATGCACCCGGGAAACTAGGGACCAAGCCAGATGGGATGTCCTTAAATGGCTGGCTCCCAGAATATCCCTAGCTTCACAAACAGTTGGCATGTTTTGTTGCTGGAAATTGGTCACTCGCGCAGGCATCACAGAAGCAAGGAGCTCCAATGTGTCCTGATAGGACAACACATTGGTGTCTTCTGGTGGGAGCAAATCAGTGCCAGGTGACTCGTCCATGGACATGTCATCTGCATAGGTTGTTTCCTCTGCAAAAGAGTGGCCCTGTTGTGGGATGGGCCTGTCATCAGAAGAGAAGGCCAGTGTAGGTGGGTGCTGGGTGGAACCTTCGGTCGAATCCTGAGGCCTGGATTGGACCAAGGTAGGAGGTGTGGGAGGAGAGGCCTTAGGGAAGGTGGTGGCACATAGGTTCTGCAGCCAAGCAAAGTCTTGCTGCATGGATAGTGTGCCATCCATGGGAGCTGTAGTGGGGTGGAAAGGCCCGTGTGTGAGGGAGGGAACGATGCTCGCGGATGCAGCAGCAGGCGAAACGGGTCCAAGAGAGTTAACCGCTCCCGGGACCGCCAGAGGTTGCGTGAGCGGAGTTGCTTCCCTTTAATTGAAAATTGTTGGCGAGGGGAGGAATACAGAGATTGCGCCAGCAACCGGAGCAGGTTGCAGGGGCGGGGACGTGCCACACTGCGCCATATGTGCAGCTGAGGAAAGGTGCGACGTATACACGGCACCTGTCCCCAGCGGTGGATCAAGGAGAGGTGCAGCTGCGAAGCAGCGCCTGTCCCCTAGTGGGTGCTAGTCTGTGCTGTATGCGCTTGAGAGAGAAGGTGCGTTTTTGAACTGGCACCTGTCCCTTCGTGGGACGTCGCCTGCCCTGCGTAGCAGAAAGGAAACCCCACCCAAGTGATGTATAGCCCTATCGGGTCAGGCATGCCGCACATGGGGGCCAGTGTCTGTCAACATGCCCGGCCTCGCAGACGAGTGGTAAGGGGGCAGCAAGTCCATCGGCATGCTGAATGATGGATGGGGGTCCAACTTTCGTTATAAGCGGTCGAAGGGGGTACCGAGCGTGTGGTGTGTGACGGAAGAGTGATAAGAGGGAGATGGCCCGATCTCTGCCCACTGGCAGTCGAGTAGAGTTAGTGACATGCCACCTGACCACGGACAAACCAACTGAAGCCGGTACAATCGAACTTACCTCCGAACTGACCCGAGTGGACGGAGACCTTGTTGGTGACAAGGTGTTGGAGGTAGGGGTGGTGTGGAAAGTGGGAGTGGGGGAGCAGAAAAGACGCCAGTTGTGGCTGAAAGTCAAAGAGCCGGACCTGCGTGCCCCCCTGTCCAGAGCAATCTGGGAATAATTTTTGCCCGAGCGCCCAAACGAGTGATGTAGTCCTGTGATCTGTTGGAAGACATGACCATACGCGTAAACAAGAACGAAAAAAGTATCTAGAGATCGATAAATATTGCAAAAAGACTTAGCTGCTGGAAAGCACAGGAACAGGATGGAAGATGGCTGTCGTCAGAAGAGGGCACTCTGAAGGCATGCACAAGGGAGGTAAGTTATAAGGGGGAGGTAACTAGCAGCATGTACATTCGTTTTCTCCCCTTCTCAGGGGTAGTAGTTTGCACAGGAAAGGGAATCAGACCCCTGCCGGAGTCTGCAACAGTGGGTCACTGTAAAGCATGTGCAATTAAAATGAGAATTACTTTTAATGTCCGCTAACACGAGGGAGGTAACTACTAAGGAAGGCTATTTGCCACGCCTTCTTTTGATTTCTCCACATAGTGGACTAGTAGTTTGGACAGGACAGGAGTATAACCCCTCCTAGAGTCTGCACGAACAGGTCATGGAAAAGTATGTGTAACTAAAAAGTGAAATTCAGAGTTGGAAGCCATTCTTACATGTGTGCATGTGAGTGCAAGCTATACGTGTGAATCACATGAGAACTTAGTGAAATTCAGAGTTCAAACCCCTGTTTGTCAAGTGTCCCACAGTGACAAGACCTCATAACAATCAAATCGATGTGTGTGTGGAATATGTCAGACAATATATCTTAGATTGTACATTGTCACTGATCTGTTGAAAGCATATCCTGGATTATTTTAACAGACCGTCAATGTCTACTGACTTCAGGCAGAATTCTCGAAGCTACATATCACTATTTCATGACCCACAGCATGTGACAGAAGGGGAAGACGCCAACTCTGCAGAGTCTATTCTGCCTTTTGGTTCTCTACAACACTGAGATCACTTATTTTCATAGACCTTTCAGACCCAAGAGACTTTTACATAAAAAATCCCAGTAAAAACAACAACCAACATCAGCTAACTGAAGGCCCTGATTTCTCATAAAAGGGAATATTTCCTTGAATGCGCTTCTCACATTCTACATTCAATTCATCCTAAAATATGAATTCTCAATTTTCATTCCCTCACCTTTCCACACGACACATGCACGTCACCATACACGCTTCCTAAACATGACAGATGAATTGTTAACACACACAGAATGACAGTGAGATAATATATATCTGAAAAGCACCAAGACTGAAAGAGAGCAAGAAAGAGCATGTGAATATGGAAGAGACAGACAGACATGCAGAGCAAGCGAGTTTCAATACAATATCACACCACTTTTTTCAAAAAGTCTTTTTTATTTTTTTCGCGTTTTTTAGTTTTTTTATGGACTTTTTTCATGGGGAAAAAAAAGAAAGGAAAAAAAAAAAACAAGAAAAAAAACACTCAAATAAAGAGCTGTATAAGGCAAACTGGCTTTGTGTCACTGTTTTTTCTTTGTTAGTCATCACTCAAGTCAGTCAGGACTCAATAGTCACTGCCCACATTCAGTCAACATTAATCATCTGAGTGACACACTAACTACCCATCAATGTAGTCCTAAGTGCCCCTCCCCCTACCCCCCCAACCACTTTGTTTCCAAAATAGAAACCTCATACTTTGATTATCAACATTCCTCTGTTTTTTTCCTTTCTCCTCCACATCTGAAACCGACAGGATATACATACATGACAGACCAGTTTTCCTTCTCCCCCCCTTTTTTTTCTTCTGAATTTCATGACATGCGTGAAGTTTTCATTTCATATAAATAGCACAATGCAATCAAATAAAGACATTATTTCAATTAAAAAAAAAAAAAAAAAAAATTAAAGCATAAAAGGCATTTCAAATAAGTCTTTGCTGCTGGGTGTGGGGGCTGGAGAGAAGAGCGGCAGATTGGGGGTGGGGGTCCATAGTTGTCAGCAGCACTCTGAACTTTTCCAAAGTATAAATCCATCATCTGTGAGCGCTGACATGGGGAGCAGAAAGAGAGAGAGAAGTGGGGGCAGGGGGGTGGACATGTCTTCTTTTAAATTTAAGAACAAACGACATTTCTGATCACATCGAAACAGGTGATCAAAACGTCAACATTTTGGATAAAAACATTCAAGAAACATTATATATCATCATCATCGTCATCATTATCATCATCATTATCACATCATGACCTGTGTCCATCCATCCTCCTCACAGCCCTGGCGATAAACCACTTTTAAAAACAAAACACCAAAATCCACACACATCCATACTTAAGGGATCACAAAGCTTGGTGTTTGATCATTCACTAAGTCACAACTATCTTTTCTCACTATCTGATACATTTTCACAAACATCTACTCCAGCTAAACTATACTCAACTACTGTCTCTCCAGTCTCATAACAAAAACTCCACATTCAGGTTGTGGATGACAGAATACAAATAAACCCATAAGCACTGCATGATCACCTAGCCTACCAACTGAAGTATCCTCTGAGGGGCAAAGGAAACTAATGATGCGCCCTTCAATAAAATGCATGATCATCATCTATCCTCAATGAACTCCCACTCATTCTCTATAAAAATCAGACACCCACTCATTCTCTATAAAAATCAGACACAAAATGACTTGCATTCCTCTTAAAAACATCAACTTCCACTCATCACTGGTAAAATAAAAACAAACTAAAAAATCAGGGGGAAAACTCTTTCAAGAACAAATCATCAGATTATTAATAAACTCTGAAACTAATCTGCAGCATTTACGGTGTCAAACACAAAAATATTACTCTTCTTATTGCTTCCCTCTTCCCACAGACTTGTCTTTAAAAGTAATAAAATAAACTAGATAAAACAATATTTTGATATGATTACTAACCTTTTAAACTGGCATATCTAATAAAATCCCTTTCCAGAAGTGTTATTTGGCAGAGTTTTTCTGGTGAAAAAAAAAAATCTGAGAGCTAGTTCATGACAAAGATATGCTAATATGATGAATGAATGAATGACAGAATGATCACAACAGAAAACTATAGGTTTCCACCTTGCTATTTCCTTGAATTCCAACTGATCTTACAGTGGACACCTTCAGAATGCAAGTTTGCTGACTTGTGAAATATAGTCATTTCACAACAGAATGGAGTGCTATCAACAATGACACAAAACACAACCAGAATAAGTATAAGCAATGGGGAAAAAATGAAGTCTAAATTTAAAAATCAAAAAAGAAGAAAGAAAAAAAAGTGATAAACATTTATAACATAAAAGAAACCAAGCAAGGTTACACGAATCCATTACACCATGTCCTTTGAACCAGCCCTGAAAAGCAAAAGCGAAAGTCGAGACTGGGATGCAACAACCAATATCATGATTTATAATTACCGCTGCATGTCAAATCAAGGCCCTGTGTCTTATTACTCGGCTCCTTATCCTTTTCCTCCAAATGCCAACAATCCTCATGACTCTGCTGCCAACATTACCAACAGAACCTGCAAGGAAAATGCCACAAGCTCACAGAGTGGTGGGAATACCAAAAATGTAGTCATGAGAGACCATAAAAGCCAAGAGATTATGGGAACATTGCTACTCTGGACTTTGGGAGGTCTATTTAGGTTTGAGATTGCTACTCTGGACTTGGGAGGTCTATTGAGGTTTGAGACTATGTGAAAGGCTGTGCTCAATGCTTCCTTTCATAATATATTCTGGCTTGACGCAGACCTGTGAGATAAAGAAACTTAAAAGTACAATGTTGGTCATGAAATTAGACCGCAACTCTCCCATTAGTTCATACTAACAAGACCAACACTCCCAATGATGACTCAAAGAATCATTCCGGAAGATCCATTCTTAAAGTGGATGGCAAATGACAGTATGGTCCCCGTCTTCCAACTTCCTATTGCACCCTCAACCCCCACCTTAAAAACCAAAAGATAAAACAAAAATCTGCCTGTATGCTCACCACTTGGCAACTAATTTCTACACTGTTCTGAATACACTCAATCAGTAGAATGGGCATAGTGAGTTATAGAACTGGAATTCCTATCCTTGGGCTATGGCCGTAAATGCCAGCTGCATCGGGAGGGAAGGTAAAATGTGGAGATTTCTTATGTGTTGGCCTAGCGGTAATGCGTCCACCTCAGAAGTGAGAGAAACTTGAGCGCACTGGTTTGAATCCCAGTCACCAGTATTTTCTCCCCCTCCACTAGACACCGAGTGGTGGCCTGGACACTAGTCATTCGGACGAGACGATAAACCGAGCTCCCATGTACACCAAGCACTTCTAGCACGTAAAAGAAGCCATGGCAACAACAGGTTTGTCCCTGACCATATTCTGTAGAAAAATCCACTTCAATAGGACAACAAATTGCAGGTAGCAAAACATATATATATATATATATATATATATATATATATAAAAGGATGGTGCTCTCAGTGTAGCAAGGTGCTCTCCCTGGGGAGAGCAGCCCCAATTTCAAATCACCTGTTGTGACAAAAAGAGAAATACAATACTATATGCAGAAATCGAATACGAAATCCATGTCATTGTTCAGTGGGCTATGGAAAAACTAACATACCAAACACTGATGAATATGGAGACAAGGGCTGCTTAAATGGTGGGGTAAAAACTGGCCATACAGGTAAAAATCCACTCACAGATACCAACAAAACAGGAGAGGACAAAAAATATCCTCCAGAAGTAGCACTATATCCTCCAGAAGTAGCAAAATTTCTGAAGAGACACTGCCCATTTTCACTGTCAGGGACAATTCCATTTTCACTGTCAAACTCCAGCCACAAACGTTTTATGCAATACGACACAGGCTCCTGTTCATGTCACAGACCTTTCTCTCTCCATAGATGTCTTGCTGTCAGCATAGTCCAAAGGAACATGGTACTGGAAAGATGACATTCAAAACATACAAAAAAAAAGAAAAAAAGAGAGCTAACTGCCTCATGTTTCACATTCATCTAAGAAGCTTAAGAGTTATAAAATTTCAATCTTCATAATGGATGCAAGCACAAGCAGGCTTTACTAAGTATTCAAAATTTTTGAAAGAGAGAGAAAAAAGTGTGAGGATAAAGACAGGATCAACCTTTCTTTAACAGTCCTTCTATTGCAAAGAAATACAAAACAACTCCCACCCCCAAAAGTACTGTGAATGAGGGGTGTGTAAACTGGCTGCTATATTTCTTTCCCACCCCAATTTCTTTTTTTCTTTTTTTCTTTTTCTTTCTAATTCAGGGCTGGTTGGTCAAATAGACATTTCTCCTCCACTGTTACCTAGCATCTGGATTACTGCAATTCCATACTTGTGGATCTTCCAACTTACTGATCAGATCAGTCATTTGCAGAAGTTCAGAACAGTGCTGCTGATCTTGTGATGCAGAAATCTAAACCTAAGCATGTGACACCTTTGCGCAAGGAGCTGCACTGGCTTCCGGTTAAGTCCACATTCAGTTACAAATTGTCATTTTGCAAACCACTTTTTGATGGCACACTCCCGCAGCATCTCTTGTCTTCACTAACAACTTACAGTCTTTCCCATCACTTTGATCTTCAGCTGAAAGGTTACTTCCAGTGCCAAGCACTAATCTGAAAACACTTGGTCACCAATCATTTAGTGTCTCAACTCCAACTGTCTCAAGCTCACTGCCTGCTGACCTGCAAAAAGCCCCCTCTTTCCAAAACTTTCAAATCGCAAATCTAGTTTGAAAACATTTTTTTTCTCCCTCTCTTTTGTGATTTCTGATTGACCACAGAACTGACTGTCGGGTTTAAAAAAAAAAAAAGAAAAAAAAAAAGGTATGTGCCTTTCTCACTTGCATCCATTATTTAAAACAAAATTTTCATGGTAAAGGAGAAAAACAAAATTCACAAACAACACAGCAAACAGAATACACAAGATCTACTTCACCCCCTGACTGCCTGAGCATGCAGCACTTAGTCAATGGTGACCTTACTGATGACATCATAGTGACCTAACTGATGACACCATCAGAAGGGAAAATTCACACATTTTCTGTTTTTGGCTGATTGTTCTCTATCCTGAAACATGAGTTAAATAAAGACTCAATTATTTTTTTCCCAGCAGTCAAAGGGATAAAATCTCAAAACCAAGAAAACTATTTAAAAGAAAAAAAAAAGAAAAAATACAGACAGCACTGCTTTACCAGGAAGAAAATAGTATAAAAAAAAAATTAAAAAAAAAAAAAAAAAAAAAAAAAACCATACGTGGCGCTGCACTTAATGACACACTCCCCCACCCCAAGGGAACATATAGAGGAAAGATGACAATCAAAACATACCCAAATAACGTTTTCTGATTGTTCTTTCCTTGGGCCACATTTTGATGGTCGAACTCTTTGGTGGCACAACAAATCATCTGCCACAACCAGCTGCTTTGGCCAACACAATCTGTTCTTGGCCGCTTGGGCAAACACTGTAGCCCATGGCCAGTCTTTGGCTGCTTTGGCCAACATAAACACATGGCCAGTACTTAGCCACTTGGGCCATTACAAGCACATGGCCAGTCACTGGCCCCTTGGGCCATTACAAGCACAAAGCCATCCTTGGCCGCTTGGGCCATTACAAGCACATGGCCAGTCCTTGGCCGCTGTGTCCACACACAGACTGCAGTCACATGTATATCTCCAGTCCTCTCTGTCATGACTAGTCAGTGTGTGGGCATACACACATGCCTCCTTTCTCGTCTCCCTCAGACCCCATCGGCTGCTGCCTGGACTCTGCTGTGACGCTTCACAGGCTGCTGACACTTCAGGCTGTTGACACTTCCCAGGCCATGGCACACCTCACTCCAGCCAGTCACATGATGATTTTGTGCACACCAGTCGCAATTTCACACCTCGCGTGTTTTTCACGTTCATTTCTTCATAATCATCACTAGGTGACATTAACTGTCACCCACCTACCCACCAACCCTTCCCCTCCCCCACACCCCCATCCCAAGGGGGAAAAAAATCATGGATTCAGTCCCCCTACGGATTCAGTCCCCCTACAAAACATGAGCACTGCTGCCCTCTTAAAATTTGCATCTTTCAGCAGCAGTTGCAGGAAGTCCATCACTTCCACTCACTTCAGCCTCCGATGCCATCACACCTCAGCTCCTCTGCCATCCACGTGCTGATCATCACACTTGGCGGGTCCTCCACTTTCTTTACACACACACACACACACACTCTTACAACCCAACCATGCACCCATTCCTGCATCATCTGCTGGCACATAATGTCACTCTGAAGTATGCCAACATTCATGTTTCCATTTTGCCACTTGGCTGTGCTTGTGTCCTCCCTCCACTGCATCCTTGGCTGTGCTTGTTTGGTTGTGTTTTTTGTTGTTGTTGTTGTTGTTGTGTTGTTGTTTTTTATCTGAAACACAAAGGTAGGACCACTGAGCACATACACCTTCAGAATCCAGATTATTCATCATGCCTGTTATTTGGAACGTGGGACACTTGTTCTCCCCAGTCTGCCACATTTCTACAGCCCAACTGACAGCTGCCAGACCCAAAACCCAATCATGTTGCTTCAGCCCAACCAACCTTACAGGGGCCACTTGCTACATCTTAATGTACTGTCTTCTGACATTCATCAGCTAGCCTGACAGAAATTCATCCCTGGGGGAAAGAGTATGGAAAAAAGGACTCACGTTAAGAGGGAGATGGAGGGGGCATGGGGGGGTGGGGGGGGGGAGAAGAGAGGGAGGAAATATTTGCAACAAAACATCTTGATCACTACCAATCACAACTTAGCTGTGTTAGTTGTAACACAATGGAAACACATGTAAATCTTTCCCATTCAAAATTCTAAAAGCAAACTAGCCTTCAAAAAGTTTCCTCAAGCCAAACAACCCACTACAAAGGTTCTCAAACATTTAACAGCCAAACACAGGTTATAAAAACATCAGCATGGGTATCTGAGAGTACAAGAACACCCCACCAAAAGTTTTTTTCTTTTCAAGTCATGAGGGCAAAAAGCGTGAGGGAAAGGGCAAAGCATCATGACTCACCGCGAATGTGTTGCTAGCAAGGCAGTGATGGTGACTCACTTCCTCACTGGCCTTGGAAGTGACTGTGGGTGTGCGTGTGGCCGTGGCCGTGGGCGCCGCTGTGATTGTGGTGGTGGGTGTGGGAACCCTGCACCGCTATTATATAAAACTGGATCATTTTCCAGATGGGGTTGTAGATTAGAAAGCAGTCATTCCACACGACACATCACATCTTTCATCATTCTTTATCACACTGATCATTTCTTCATATATCAAATCACACAAGAACAGTTAACCTCTATCACCACACAAAGAACATATCAGTAACATTCATGACATTCTCTGAGAAATGTACTGAAATATTTTCACATTCAAACTCTGTGTTAAAAAATGAATGTCTTGCCAATGTGTCATTATTAATTATTCTGCCAATTTTTTATTTCTATAGCACCTACGATTGCCAGGAAATATCTATGTTAGAAGTAAACAAATAAGCATGGTGATTATGATACATAGACTCATTCTGTTTTAAAGTTCAACATGCACACAAGTGAATCATGGTGCTTACATAGACTCATACTGTTTACCACACATAGAAATTACAAACCGAAAACTAATCTTTAGAACAAAAAAACATGGAAGCTTTATTTTGGATGCAACCCAAAACCCTCTATACATTTCATGCCAAAAGAACGGTATTGATTCAAGCTGAGGTTCAGGTAATCAACCAATATTCTCGGTACTCACAGGAATGTAGTAAATGGATATGCAAGACTAATTAAAACACCCATTCAAATGAACAGAAATGCTACCATTAAGAGGACTCCTATTCTGTACTCCCATCACACAATTCACTACACCTGAAGCTACATTAAGGAAGATAAAGCTATTACTAGGGAGGGTTTCCTCTGATTTGTGGAGATTTCCCTAGTAATTTTTAGCAAGAACCATGTGCGTATGCGCATCTCCATTTCCTGTTTATTCCTGATCACTAAAAGGCTAAAACATGATTGTGGAAATTGCTGTCCAGATGAAAGGATTTTGAACAATTTCAGTAACTATTATACATTTACAAGTCTACAAGATATATTTGATCTTATGATTACATCTTATATTTGATTTAGTCTTCTACGTTATTACCAAAAGTTGTCCAAAGGCAGTGAGCAAATTCAGAATAGCAAGTTACAGTGGTTGCCTGCCCATGACGTCATATGACCTACTTCTCTACCTGCAAGTGACGAAAGGTCCCCCACAAAAGCGTGTCTGCAAACCCTCCCTACTGTCAATATATTGTCCGACCGGGGTTTTTTTTTTGTTTTGTTTTGTTTTGTTTCTTTTAACCTTTTTGAACTTTTAATTAAGCCCCTGACATTCCTTGAACCCCTGAAAACCTAAGCCCCCCCCCCCCCCCCCCCACCCCCAACAAAAAAAAACAACTTATGAGGCAACTTACTGCCGGGCTGCAGGTAATGATGCATGTGGTGCATTCCCATCCCACTGCCGGCAGCTGGCACGTTGCCCTGCAGCAGGTGCTGGTTAGGCCCCACGGGTCCATGCAGCTGGTTGTTGGCTCCTGTTGAACAACACTGTCACTTTTACTGCATATTGTGTGTGTGTGTGTGTGTGTGTGAGAATGCATGAATGTGTGGGTGGGTGTGAGTGTGCGTAAATGTGGGTGTCAGAGTGCGTGAATGTGAGCATGTATGAGCATATGTGTGTATGTGTATGTGTGTGTGTGTGTGTGTGTGTGTGTATGTGTGTGTGTATACAAGTGTTGAGAGAGAGACTGATGCATGAATGTGAGTGTGAGTGTGTGTGTGTGTGTAAGCCCACCGAGTGTTGCGAGAGAGACTGAATGAAACTATGTGTTGAAGCGAGTTTACAAGGGTGAATGACAGCGAAAGAGAGAGAGAGAGAGAGAGAAAGAGAAATCCAGATATAAATCACAAGTGAGAACGAAGGAAGACAACACAGACATCACATTTTCACATCCCAACAGACCACAAGGCCCCTCACAACAAAAACAAACAAACAGGGAGAGCCGAATGGCAGCAAAAAAGGCGAGGTTTGAACCACGTACCCTGTAGCTGCTGCTGGAACTGAGCAGCAGCAGTGGCATGTTGTTGATGCTGCTGGTGGGGCTGGTTGTTCATGGGGGCCTGGTTGATGGCCTGGGCCGGAGGGTGCGGCATCACCACCACGTGGTGAGTCTGGTTCACGTGCCCTGACTGCTGTACATGGGCCGGGGCCGGACCGCTGGCCCCCGTGGCCCCCGACTGGGTGAAGCTCACCCCCTGCATGCACACATACTGGGACAGTCAGAGGTTAGGTTTCTCATTAGTCCAACATTTTATTTGCAGCAATTTCCCCCCCTCAAAGCACACATACTGTGCAAGTCAGGTTCTATTCTTTAACATTTTATTGGAACAATTTTCACAGCCCACATACTGTGCCAGTCAGGTTAGGTTCTATTCTTCAACATTTTACTGGAACAGTTTTCCCCTCAAAGCACACATACTGCACCCATCAGAGGTTAGCTTCTACTGCGTAACAATTCTGAGCCAGCCAGAGGTTATGTTCTGCCAACAATTACCTGTAAAGGAAATCTTTTCTCCCAAAAGCATTTTCCATGACCCATCAGTGCAGACTCGGGTAGGGGTCTGGTTTATATCCTCACTCAAACGAAGAAATCAGGTGTGGCTAGTGAGATCCCTCAGTTTATCATTACCTTTGTCAACTTTAAAACATACAAAAATTCTGGTCTCCTACTAAAGACTGCTATTTGCTCCATTCTGTTGTTTTCTCAAGGACATCCTGAATTACAGTGTCTTCTGTCTGAACAACACAGAGCTGGTCTTAACTGCTTCCAGTTTTGATCCCAGATACACTGGCATTCCTTCCCACCAACATCTACAATTATGGGCTTAGTATGATTCATATCCAATGTCACTGTTAAAATAACTGCACACAATCTGAATCATGACCTATTCCATCTTTCCCAACAACAAACATGCCAAGACCAAGACAAGACAAGACCCTCTTTCAGAGCCACAGCCAGTGACTTATTTCTTAACATACAATGAGGAGACAAGACCCTCTAACAGAGCCACAGACAGTGACTTATTTCTTAACATACATTGAGGAGACAAGACCCTCTAACAGAACCACAGCCAGTGACTTGTTTCTTAACATACATTGAGGAGACAAGACAAGACCAGACCAGACCAGACCCTCTTAACAGAACCCAAGCCAAGAGGCATCCATTGACTACAACTCACAGGCAGCTGGTGGGGGCCGCCGGGGTGCAGGAACTGGAGGGTCTGCGTGGGCCCCTGTGCAGTGTGGGCCGGCATGGCATGGCCTGCAGCACCCTGGGGAGGCAGGATGCCCGGCATCTGGTGCTGGAACATCATGCTCTGTGGCGTGTTGGAAGTGGGCGGGGCTCCCTGCGTATGGTTGATCTGGGGTGGCCCGTGGCTGTGCCCGTTACCCCCCAGGTGTGGCACCGGAGACCCGGCAGGAAGAGGGTTGTTTTGCGAGGCCGGGGGCATGTTGGATTGGTGTGGAGGCATTGTGTGCTGAGACATATGCTGGTGCATAGTGTGCGCCGGCTGTGGCACGCCCTGTGTCAAGGCCTGCGCCGCTGGCATGTGTGCAGGCATGGGCTGCTGTGCCACTGGAACAGCAAGACACACTTCAGCTGATGCCCTACGCACCTATCACAGGTGACACACACACACCACTTGAAACACACCGCCACCACAACTAAAGGCCAATGTTTCGTGCAACAATCTCACCATTATCCATTTCAGATCAGACTATGATATACATAGATAATACATTAAACTGCCCTATGAGTTACCTGGATCAAAACATGACAAGCTATCATTACTGTTACTGTTGCCATTAGTCCAGCAGACCACACAGGGCCATATCAGTACTGCCCAACTGCAGAAATTTCCAACACATACACAAATTATGATAAACCTACAAAACACAGTTCATGACACATTATCTTAACCATTATACACCTAACTCGCCCAATATCGGCTTGCAGTGTAACACTGTAACTCGCCCGGTACCGTCGTCTAAACACATGCTTACTATGGACGCAGCCATTGTTATTTACATAAACAAGACTCTTGCGAGATTCACAGTCTCGTTTTCGGCACTTCCTGCCATGCATTTTGCACTTTTCAGAGTCCGATTTGCTTGAATTCTGACAAAGTTGTGAATTTTTAAATTTGCAAGATGAGTCTGATGATTACTGAGAGCTTTAGCATAATCTGAACGCCAATTATGAAGATGACTTTGAACCATTTTTGCATGGGAATCTTGTAAAAATTGATTGAACGGAGTGACCTAGATACTGACTGAGTTTTGCCGACAATGAGAGTGAAGATGGTCACTTGAATGTGAATCGATCGCTGGACCTCCAAAATTGATACTGTCAGTGAGTTAGTCTTGATTTCACTGATATTTATTGGCGTTCTGCACGATCTTCCTGAATGTGCTTGTTCAATGGAATATACTACTGATTTGGTAAAGTTTTGCCAAAGTTTTGAAGTTTCAAAGTTGCAAGATGAGTTCGACAACTGTCAATCATAGTAGTGTAATCCAAACGACTATTCTGAAGATGAATTCTGCATGAGAATTTTGTAGAAGTTGATTGTACTGAGTGACCTAGACATTTACTGACTGAGTTTTACCGATACAGAGAGTGTAGATGGTACTTGTGTGTGAATCAATCACCAGACTTCTGAAATCATGAATCAATCACCAGACCTCCAAAATCGTGAATCAATTGCCGGACCTCCGAAATCAAACTGATCGCCAGACCATCGGAATCGATACTGTCAGTCGTTGATTGCACTGATACTTATTGGCATTCTGCACAATCTTCCTGATTTTGCTAGTTAAATGGATTGTATTTTTCCTTTCATGATGGAGAAAATACATGTGAGGTAGGTTTGCTGTTTGTTTTGGTTTGTTTGCTGTTTTTCTCCCGACCACGATAGGAAAACACACCATCCCTCAAAATGAAAACATAAAAATCAGCATGTTCATTGTTGGAATTCAAGCTGATTAAGAATAATAAAAAATAAAAAAAAAAGGATGTGTTATAAGTCAATGCAGACCAGATAAACTTATTTCAAAGAAAATCATACTGTAATTAAAAGATTTTTTTTCAAAGTTGACCATCAAATTCGATACATATATTTTTTTGTGTGTAAATACACAGCAACATGAGCCTCGAAACAAAAATTCTTCTCCAAATTTTATTATGTGTAGAATGCAGGAAAAAATAAACATGTGCAACAAAAGAAGGTAATTATATTTTTAATCAATGTTCATAATTAATTACCCACGATCGAAAATCGCAAGAGTTATTTGCCTTGGCATGGGATTTCAGGAGTGATTAGTGCTGAGCGACCTGGGGGTAAGAAGGTTAACCATTTAGCTCCTCAAAGCAAATAACTAGGCCGTGCAGAGGACATCAGCCCTTTCACTTATTTATCATCTCCAGATTACAAAATATTGTACAGGTAGAAAAGAAAACTTCGAAGTCAAACAAAAAACACATAAAATGGCCTTATAGGCAAAACAACAACCAAAAAAAAAAAAAAAAAAAACCACTGCAGAATGGACAGCTAGTGCCCAACCCATGCTTATGATTTCACTATCATGTCACCAGAGCAAAACAGGCTCAGCACAGACAGTATATCATAGACTGCGGAAAAGAGAAAACTGTGTCAAGACTTGCTCGAAAAAAGAAATGTGAATGGATTAGGAAACGGTAAAGGAAGAAAAAGGCAGGAATTAAGAGGGCAACAGAAAAGAGGAAATTTCTAACACAAAATTTCTAGATTGCTATTTATACTGAAATACCCCCAGCATCCCATGTGGGGAAAGTGACAAGTGAAGATCAATACAAACTAATCACAAGTGATAATGATGGAACAGATACTTACTGATAAACGGCTGAGCAACCGGATGAGGTTGCTGCCCTGTGGCTCCTAAGGCTGGATCCATTCCAGCACCCTGTGGTAATTGCTGCATGACCCGCATTTGGTGCACCTGAAACACCATACCTTTGTTGTACATCCTCTCTCAACTCTGCAGCACAGCCAGCAAAAACGATTAAAAATCTAACACACACCAGCCGCCGTGGCGAAGTGGTTAGTGTCGCGGACTGACGGCTGGGAGGACGCAGGTTCGAATCCCAGCGGTGGTGGGTTTTTCAGCTCGTGGCCAGCTCCTACCCAGAGTTGAGTGTGATATGGGCTTAAACAGGGAGGCTGGGACCACACAGTCGAGTGTCATCCACTTCACAGATGCATCTTTGGAAGTGTTGCTCTAATTACCTGACCAACACTGCAAGTGTCTTATCTCTCTGGCCTGGTTAACGCCGAGTTATCATTATGACAGGAAGCGTAGAGTACAGCCTTGTCAAGCAGTCCCAAACCAAAATGGATCTCCATAGCAACATCGTCATCGTCGTCCTCCTCCTCCTCCTCCTCCTCCTCCATCATCATCATCATCATCATCATCATCATCATCATCATCATCATCATCATCATCATCATCATCATCATCATCATCATCAATATAAACAAAACAGTCTTGAAGTCTGTGGCCTTTCATGCCCTGCTCTCATGGTGACCTCAGTTTCGATACCCCTCCACTTCCATGCTTGGGTTGAGTCCTGTCAATGTCTTCAGTGTCCGCTGTTTCATGGGCAGCTGTTTGGGGGACGTGGTGGCGGTCTCCACTCTGGGAGGGCTGCTCACTCAGTCTGGCTCCGTGACTAAGCCATTATTGTCGTTAGTATGGGGCTTAGTAGGTGGTGTCCTAAGTACGTTGAATCAGAACAGAAGTACGTTAAATCAGAACAGGCACCACTGAACACCACCGAAGAGACTCTGGTGTGTGGCCTCCTGGCGACCTAACATTGATGGTTCCCTGCGTACTGCTGACGCTGGAATTGTAACGAATGAACTCGGGTGTGGCCATGTATGGGGGAATCGAACGGTGCAGATGATGGGGCAGCAAAAAAAAAAAAAAAAAAAAAAATCTAACACACAGCAAATTGTCAAGATGCGCTTACCAATCATGCATTGATCACACACACAAAAAATGATCACAAAGACACAGTACATACTGGGTGGTACTGCTGTTGTATCACAGTACTTGGTAGTACTGTGCCCGGTCCAAATACGAAGCCCGGCTGCTGCATAGTAGCAGCCTGAGCTCCTAGCGTCAAAGGCTGACCTGTTGCCGAGTGGGCCAGTTGCACTGGATCCACCGACACCACCGCTGCAATGCACACATTTCATTCAGCGTTAACATCGACTAGGGAACTGCACTGTCAGCACATCTGGCATTGTAATCCTTTCACTAATTTCATAAGTAACACTCTTGTCTCCCCAGACAACGCATCTTTTTCAGATTTAATCAAAGTTGCTTTCTAAAAAAACAACAACCTTAGTTTATTTTCCTGTCCTTTTACAGACAAAAGCAAAATGAGAAAAAGCTTAATCTTCAGGGTTTTATGACATGGTTGATAAAGATTTTTCTTAAGAGTTTTTGACTACACATCCTATGCTTTCCATTTCTGCAAAGCATGCACGTGATGTGGTGAGGCACATGTGTAGTATATTCCTGTGATTCCCTTGCAATGAATGATCGACATATTTGTGCAGTTTCAATTGAGTACCCTCCCCCCCCTCAAAAAAGCATTCACCAGTTTTCAAAAACACCAAAGAAAATAGACATAAATCCTGACAACAAGGGGGTGACAATCCCACAACCCCTTCAACTAACACAAGACTTGCCTCTCTTTGGGAATGCCGCCTTGGCCTGTGTCTGGGACTGGTTGGGTACAGGCACCATCTTATGCTGCAGAAACCCGTGGTGGTTGTAGGGCATCAGAGGCTGCTGGGACATGATGCCCGGCGACTGGCGAGGACCCTGGGAAGGCGGGGTGCCAGAGGGAGCTGGACTGCTGATCTGCTGAAGAACGGATGTGGGCTGAGGCTGAGGCTGCTGTTGCTGCTGTCAAACGAAAACATGGCAGATATGTCACTTACAGGCCACGCAACTGGACCCCACCCCAGCCCACTCCCCCATCCAGTCCCTTTATTGATCAGTGTTCTCATGTGTTCATCAATGTGTTCCCTTGTGCTGTATCCATTCTGAACCATTTTATCTTTTGGTTTCACATAATGTTTTTCAAAACGTCTGACCTAGCACATCATTTCCGCTGTAAAAACTGCAATATTATATGCATATGAAATTTCTGAAAGGTAGTTTAGGAGTTAAAAGGTGGAGGGTGTATACAATCAGAACAGATGAACCCAATCAGGAAGGGAGGCCACAGTCAAAGAAACTAAGTCAACCTGCACTGACAAAATGTTTACCTTTTCTGCTCCAGAAGTTCGCATAAATAAATCTATATCATTTGCAAAGAGCATACATACCCTCGGCTTGAACTCCAATGCAAAAGGATTCAATGTACTCGTCCTGCAACAAAATCACACACAAAACTAAATGTAATACTGCAAACAATATATGAAGTTAAAAAAAAAATTTTTTTTTAAAGGTGTTGATGTGACACAACTGGCAAGTAAGAAGTCTGCTTGAATAAGACGCATATGTAAGCAACATGCACACACACACATTCTTCCATTCAAAAAGTTATAAATAAAAGAAGAAAAGCTTTCCCACAAGACTGATGCATCTTTCCACACCCACTGCTGACATGATCTTTCATAGAAGACATACAAAAACACAAACAGAAGATAGAAAAAAGCAAAGACACTCAAAGAGATCAAGAAAAGATGCTGACGGCCACACAAAGATGACATGGCACTCAGTTTCAACAGCATTTCTATTAGTAATATGTCACAATACACCACAGTTGTAGATAAACAGGACTGGACATGAATATCTTGTGCATCCAAAATATGTGACGGATGTCTTTTAAGCTAGAAATCTGAAACCAGACCATAGATAAAATAAAACAAACCTAAAACACAGTACTTGAGCCCTCCACCACCACAACCCTCTCTCTCACTTAGTGACACTATGTATCATAAGAAAGGGAAAGAAAATGAAATGCACTTTGTTCTATCCTGTCCTGTATGACTTGAGAGTACAGTACAATCCATTGACATGGTCAGTTTTGATTGTCACTACTTATCTACACACTAACAAACCATCCTTATTAAGCTTGTGCTGCTTCTGGTGTCACATGTATAACTTTCCTGAGTGCTATTAAATATGCAGTGTTATTTATCTGTACTGTACACTACATAGCTGAGCATGTATCTCTGGATAAAGTATGATATTTGTCTTCTTTTTTTTTTTTTTTTTCACTCACACCCCTTTATGAGGGCCAATGGCACATGGATGAATACACCATGCATTCATTCATTCACCTTGTGACACTGTCGCTGGCAGTGGTTCCCTGGCTGGTGGAGGTAGGGTGGCTAGAACTTCCCTGAGTCGAAACAGCAGTGATGGACGCTCCTTGAGTGGGAGACGACACAGCCGTGGGTCCTGACCCACCCTGTCCCCTCTCCTCATTCTCTTTCTTTTCCTGTGGCCGCTCGGAGTCCTTCTGGGGAGCGCCGTCCTCTGCTAGGGTCACGACAAACTTGTTCTTGAACTCCTTTAAACGTGCGACCTGCTGCTCCTGCCTCTCCCTTTCCGCTGTACAGTATAGCAGGGAAAAGGCTGTTCTCAGCAGCTACATGACATTTTCTGCTGTACAGTATAGCAGGAAAAAGGCTGTTCTCAGCAGCTACAGGACATTTTCTGCTGTACAGTATAGCAGGAAAAAGGCTGTTCTAAGCAGCTACAGAACATTTTCTGCTGTACAGTAACAGGAAAAAGGCTGTTCTCAGCAGCTACAGGACATTTTCTGCCTAAAATTACAGTTAACGGTAATAACACCTTCAGTGCCAATAAGACGTCAGCTGACATCCTACTTCAAAGTGTTGCCATAGAGCAAAAAAACATCGTCTGATGTCCTGCAACTTTTTATATTTTTTTCATTCATATGAGTTTGATACAATGAACATAGTACTCAGACTTGTTAGTTTAATGTGTCTGAATTATAAACAATAATATTAAATGAGCATTCGTAATGTGGAAGACCCCTTTCTCAATAAAGATGTGCTAACTGGACCGTGTGGAGGATGCATGGAAAGAGGGTTTGCATCACATGCCAAAGAGGCATAGGATGCTTTCTTTACTGAAGACAGTGGTCCTATCAGCGGATTAACACAACTTTTCAAGCTGCAGATCATAATGTTTAACAGTGAGAGATGGATCTATCTTGCCTTCTGAGTCATACAAACTCGAACATGATGATGACAGTGAAAAAGCTGACAGCAACATTCGACACATTCAGTCCATCTATCCAATCAGGACATCATTTTTGAGCAGGTGACCATGACTGATCAGTGAAGGTACTTTCATGTAATTTGATACGTGGGTGAGGAGAGACAAAGGAGTGGTGTAAGATGATAGGTCAAAGACCAGACAATGGGCACACCCAGAGCTGACAGATGATAGACGAGAATCAAATTGGTTTTTTTTGTTGGGGGGGTGGGGGGGGGGGGGGGTTCATGCTTTTTGTCTTTGATCAGTTGACCAAATTCTTTGTAGAGAAAACAGACTGGATGCACAGCAGACACATTTTTAATACAAAAGTCTGGCACTGAACAAATTAATCTAGCATGCTTAACGTGACCCAATGGCGCAAACTATCACCCCATTGAAGGGGAGAAAATGGAAAGTAGATGCAACTATTTAACCCCCCACACCCACCCACCCCATCATATTACCTCCCCTGTGTGTGCCTTTAGAGTGCACTCTTCTGACGGCATTTCACTATGAGCCGTGCAGCATACAGAAAAGAGAAGCAAAGAGGATGAAAGGGTTTTTAATATGGGTCACATTAAGTTAGATTAAATGTAATTTCAGGAGGGAAAAAATCCTTTTAATTACCCATACTACCACTACTAGACAGTACTTATATGGCGCAAACTCCACGTATGTGCTCTTCGCGCCTCACATGAAACAATACATGTACAATAACATATAATAACAAATCTCCGCATATGAAAAAAAAAACCACGTGTGTATCTATATACACCAAAAACTATGTGACACATACTGCTACACCTGCTTTACCAGCAAACACATCACTGGTAGGAATCTATCATTTTTTGCATACAGCAGAAAAACAAAACTGCATATCCCATGCACGAGTGTGGAAGCCTCACCTCGGGGGGACTTTTTATCTCCAACCAATGTGGTCATGTTAGCTGGGGCAGCAGTGGGCGCTGTTGGCTGGTGCTGCTGCTGCTGACAAGTGGATGGCACTGAGGGCGGTGGTCCCTCTCTTGCCTCTGTGGGGAACGTGTGAGGTACTACTGACGCTGAGGTCACATGAGAGGGAGGAGGGGGTGGGGGGTTGGATCTGCTGGCCTGTATCTGGGCCAGGGGGGGCAGGGAGCTGGGGGGAAGATGAGATGGGGGACCCTGTGGGGGTAGGCTGCTGCCACTGGCAGCGGCTGGGGGTGGGGGCCCAGAGACCGACGACGGTGGCCCGTGGTTGCTGTAACTACCGTGGTGGTTGGGCAGGGCCAGGGGTAGAGAGGAGTTTTGTGGACCAGGTGCTGGCCCCTGACTGACAGGATGCGGCGGTTGGTGCATGCTGTGGTGGGGTGGAGGGGGTGGTCCCTCCTGGTGATTGGGTCGGGGAGGGTGAGGGTAACCAGCCTCGAGTCCTGGTCCCTCCGGCTTCCGGTCTTCCCCTGCAACCACAACAAAGCCATCTGGTTCAAAACAGCACTCAATTTCAAAATGTCACAATACAATGAATTTCACCAGACAACTAGGTGTTAAGTCCTACAGTCACATGATGCATTAAGGATTCACTCAGCACAATGGAGAGGCCAAAGCCTATGTTCATGTCATACAGTACTCCATCATTCAGTACGAAAAAAATCCAGAACTAGTACTTGAATAAAGGCAGACAAGCCTAAGTGTGGCATGAACTGGAGGACCTATCACTGGCAGCACTGAGGCAACTTATTTACTTCCCAGATTAGGAGGATGTGGGGGGCGGGGGGGGATTGAACCAGCACCTGTGTCTGCGTTTAGTTCTAAAGAAAAATATAGAGACTGGGTGTTGGGTGTGGGCAGCAGGGGGTGTGGGGGGGCCAAGACACCACAGTGGATATGAATCCACTGCCCCCAATGGCCACAAAAAGCTATGAGACCTTTAAACTTTTTTAAACCAGTGTATTTGCTTTCACCCAATCTTGAGATGTGATCCACCCTCCATCCACACTACACACACACACCTGCGCTCAGTCTTTCCATCGTCTCTTTGGACGGCTGCGGGGCAGCAGGCGGTGGGCCCTGCTGTGACTGTTGGGAGGATGGGACAGCGTGGGGATTCCTCATGGAGGGAGCCAACATCTTGTCGCGCTCACCCCCTCCTCCACCTCCTCGATGGTCCTCCTGCCTTCTGTCGCCTCGGTCACGGTCCGCCCGGCGTTCACGCTGGGGCAGGGGGGGCCCATGGGGGTTCAAACCCGGTGCTGCCCCTCGCTGGTTGAGCTGGGCACTGTGGCCCTCCTGTTGCCTGCGGCCTGGGGGGACGTAGGGTTGTCTGCACAGTCAGTGATCCATGGGTTAAATCCTTCTTTTCACTCTCAATGACATCTGTTGCTTTTCTCCCCTTCATCAAGTACCTACAGCTATTTACTCACCAAATCCTTTTTTTTTTTCCTTCTTCTTTTTTAATTCTCACATTTGCTTAGAATGGAAGGAAAATGAGTGTTCATATCATACTCCCAGTTTGGTTAAATATACTTACCATGTCAAACTGATGCAAACCAGGCTTATCTGTTTGCCCTTCTCGGTCAAAATTTATTGCGGCAACTCAGTGATACGACATCTCACCATTAGACCGTGTCTGCTATCCAATGAAATGCCATTTCCGGCAGTAGGTAAACAATCATTCCAATGGCCAGCAAAGAAACGTCCTATGTGAAGCACGGCAAGAACCGTGGGGATGGACAGGCGGGCATTTGAGTTTGACATGTTACGTATATTTAACCAAACTGCAAGTATAATACGAACTCCCCATTTTTGTGTCATTTACTGTACCATGTCAAACTGATGCAGAATTCAAAGCAAATGGAGGAGGGCATTGCTTTCTGGTTCACATGGGGAGCCCTTGAAACCGTGACAGCTGAGTTAGCCGCAACAAAGGAAACCCCTAAGAACCATATGCCGTGAGCATACATGACTTGCCTGAGGAGGAAATCGATGAAGGAAATCTCTGAACGGCAGAAGGCCCCCTGCAAATCCGGCAAAGAGGCACAGAGTGCTGAAAGGTAGCTTAAGTGGCAACAGTGCGAGCCTCCAGAGATCTCAGAATCCTGCATTAACGGAACTGAAAATGCCTAAGGTTCCGATGTGTAGGCATTCCAACCCGGCTTCCCAACCATCTAGGGCAGGATCGGGAAGTAAGGAAAGGCATAAGCGGTCAGCTTGCTCCAGTCCAGAGAAAAAATGTGCTGCCCACGATTCCGTGTCTGAAACCAGTGTGACAGGGATCAGGGGTCCTCGACAGAACTGTGGTAAAGAGAACCCCCTTCTGTGGAGAGCATAATGCCACACCCTTTGCAGGGTGTCCTTGTGAAGGGTCCCCCAAGCGGAGGACGCTCTTGAACCTGCTGCGAGCGCCTGCCTAGGTTGGTACAGTACTGCCCCTTGGTGATCTGACAAGTCACTGGATCGCCTCTCAACTCTCAAGGGGTCAACAAACAACGCTTTCGAAAGAGCATTCGTTTTCATTTTTGACAGATCATTGGTAAATGATACAGAATGGCCCATCGGCTTTTTTTTTTCTTCCAGAAAACAGACACTCTGTTTTTCATGTAAATCTGAAAACAGATTTCTTTGCCTAGACTGAACAGTTGCACCCATACAATCTGACATCAATCGCACTTGGCCTTGCCCGCGGTGTCGATTTTGTGAATGGCGTCGCCTATCCATAAAGTTATTTTTTGTTCTTCACTTCTGTTTTCATGATCTCATCTTGCCAGGCC
Organism: Babylonia areolata; assembly: GCF_041734735.1. Classification (NCBI taxonomy): domain Eukaryota; kingdom Metazoa; phylum Mollusca; class Gastropoda; order Neogastropoda; family Buccinidae; genus Babylonia; species Babylonia areolata. Next base: position 18,624,415 of record NC_134904.1, on the reverse strand, counting down.
CAGTTCCACTTATTTTTCACTCCTTTATCGATCTCTGCTGCAAAAATCTTATCCTGAGTTTTCTCATTTTGTCACTGATCAACAAAATCAGGTATCTTTGTAAGCATGAAGCCCACGAGTGAAAGTTTTGTAATCCCGACCGAATACAGATAAGCTGAATGATGACAGAAGAGCAATGGAACACTTATTCTCGATTGGTTCGCTTATCCAAACATGGGGCATTTTAGCAAACGCTGTCAGTCTGTCTTGCTGATCGGTCAGACAATGTTCGTACAACCATCGTTGGTCGGAAAAAACCTCACCCTCCCCCCACCCCCACCCCCGATTTTCTCAATGGATTTACACATATCTCAAAAATGGCCTCTGGAGCCAGTTTTCGGTCGGAAATCCGACTCCAGTCGGAAAAATCTCATGCCTGTCAAATGATGGTTTTGTTGGGTTTTGCGTTTTCTGTTTTTCCAGTGATGTGATCTTTTATTTTTTTTAACAGTTTGTTGTGCAATATATGACTTCAAATTGATTCATGAGAATCAGGGAACTTAACTGTGTGAAAAATTCATCTTATTCTTCTGTGTGATTAGCTGATGGATATGACATGCCTGATGAGTACATTATACCTATTTATCAAATTTTTCTGTTTTTCACTATTTAGTGACCTATTTACTTCTTTTTTTTATATTTAGCAGCATGTAATGAAATAACTGTTTTAAAATCTTAAAAGAGATAGTAAAATTTCTGTGATATATAATTTGTATGTCTTTGTGTGAAAATGTGTTGGATTTTTCAAAAATGACGGTACCAAAATAACCCGTCACAGCAAAACTACATGAACTAAATTATTTAACTGCATCTCCATAGAGTTAACTGTCAGGCATGCAGCCACTCTGTCACCCAAAGTAGTCAGCCGTAGATGGCTGAAGAAGTTAATGAGGTTCAGGAGAAGATAACTCTGAACCTCCCAGAAGTCCACGCTCATCCCACACGTGATTGGCCCTGCGAGGGAAAGCAGCCAAGGCATAACACCGAGGAAACATGTAGCAGGCACTGACCAGCCTATTTGTCCCCGTCAGCCAGCCATTATATACAAAAGAATGGCCAAGGTATGGGAGGGAAGGCTTCATGGGACAAGCCCCCTGTCCCACCCAAGAGGTCACCACACTTTAGAGGCTGTGTGAACGGGGATGAACAAGGACCCAACCGCACCCATGAAAGAGTCCTTTTCATTTGTCTTGTCTTCTCTGTCTAATGAGGTACTTCCCTGGGGGGAATAAATAAGCTTTTTCTCCTGAGCATAGAGGAAGGCAATTATTACCCGGGCCTTCTGCTATTAGTGAGGAGGCGCGGGACCCCGACTGTCTCCTGCCCAGTGGGCAGTTTTTGAGCCTGATAAAACTTGTAAGGCAAAGACATACACCCATTCATGGAAGGGCCAGCAAGGATGTAGGGCCCATGTGAAGCTGTTGTCACAACCACAGTGGTGTAAACCAAGGGTTGTTGTAGGCAAGGGAGGGAAGAAAGGATGCCTTACAAACCTGGAAGGAACGAAGGGCATGTGCGTCCGGAGTGACACGCCTAAGTTGGACTGCCTCATCACTCGTTGTACAAGTTAGGGCATCTTGAGCCCTGTGGTGGGGAGGGAGTGTGTGTGGGTGCCTTGGGGCCAGCTACAGCAGAGATGATGATGTGGCCAGGAGCATATGTTCAAGCTTGCACGAGACATACAGCTGTGTCTATGTATGCAGTAGTCCTCCAAAAAGGAGCGAGGAAACTATATACGAAGATGTGTACCAGTATGTACATAGGATGTAAGTAGACTTCAATGAGTGAATGTCAGGGAATGTGGCCATGCCTGTATATCAATACACGAAAAAGGACACATACACAAGCATACATGTAGCATACATGGATATGCTCAAGTAAATGGGTATGTGTACTGAAAAAAGTAATGCAAAAAGATCTAACAGATATGTACATACACATATGAATATTGTGCCTGTATGTAGACACACAGTCCTGAGCCTCCGGTACAGAAGTGTGCAACAATATATGTGCTGATATATTGCTTCGTTAGAGAATCTCAATGTATAGAGATGGAAGTGTAATTGTACATGTTTATAAACATGTACAAACGTTTCCCAGAAACACACGCACATATTATATATAGAGAGAAATGAACATGCATGGATTTGCGCGCGTGTCCTTGTATATTTTTTGTTCTTTTTTCTAATTTTTATCATAACTTTTTCCTTTTTTTTTTTTTTTAAATATGAAACATCAATAATAATAACTGTATAATTATGTCTGTTTTATTTCATGCTATTGAGTATATCAAGAAAAGAATGGTAAGTGGATCAGTTCCTTGCAGAGCATTATATGTCTGCAAGAGCTGGGTGGTGAAGAGCCCAAAACGTAGAGTGGCACATAGCCTGAGAAACAAAGGAAAAGAGGGGTTGACAGCAGCTGAGAGAAGCTGCTGCATAAAGCCCTCAGATGGGCAGCAATTTTCAAGGAGAATGGAAATGAACATCGCTTGTGGTCAGTAAAGGGGGCTCGAGTGCTTGCTGTGTAAGTGCAAGGGAAGTAACTGCGTTGCCAACTGCCCAGGTTACAAAAGCGGAGTTGCCTCCCTTGGCGCAGAAAATCAGCAAAATGGAGGTCTTTACAGCACATATCCTCCTTTTGTGACACTTCCTCGCTGTAGAGGGAGGAATGTCATGCCATGTGTGGAAGTCCATGGTTGGCTGCCACCATAACCGACACAGGTGAAGTGGGTTGCAAGGGAGGTAATAATAACATCCCTTGGTGCCGTGGTCAATGCTTAGAGGAGGTGCAAGTTTTTGAGTTGCATGTCCCATTAGCAGACCACCTTCCTCTCTGAGTAGAGGGAGGGCTTCCCTGAACTGAATCGGTCGCCACTGAACGCAAGACGGTCGAGGGCATGCCACATGACGGAGCTGCAATCTGTGGCCGTGGACGTCATGTGATGAATATTGAGAGGGGGGGGGGGGGGGGGATGTGAGGGGGGGCAAGTCTGTCAGCTTGCCGTGGGATGTGTGTCCCCCCATGTGTCCAGGTGGTAGAGCCAAGGCCGTGGTATTGGCAGTGCCCATGGTATGGGGACTGCCTGTGCACTGATCAAGGTCGATCTGGGCTTAATTTTGGGCTGAGCACCCAAATCATCGACACAGTCGTGTATCCGGATTGAAAACATAGTAGTTTGGACAGGACAGGAATCCAGACCCCTGCTGGAGTCTGTACCAGTGGGTCACAGTTAAGCATGTGTAATTAAAAGGACTTTCCACTCCCCGTTCTCCCTGCCTCATGCTGGGACACCTCGGGAGGCGACACTCGTACCCCTTTCCCCCCGGTCCCCGTCATGACCGTTTTACTGGTATGAAAGTCACCTCCGCGATCAGCGTCTAAAGACGCATCGCCACGGTCCGTATCGGGAGGAATCATGAGCTCCGGGCCTGAGAGAGTCTTGCCAAGTCTCAATCCCAGCGTCATGATCCCTGCCTTCGTGGTATGGCATACGAGGCATGGTACCCACGCTTAGGCACCCAGCTAAAATCCGACCCCCAACAGAGAAAGGAAAGACGGGATCGACTTCGAGGTAGAGAAAAACGAACGAATCGAGGGGGCCAAGTCGAATCGAGTACACAGAATGTAAGAATACAATACAGACAAGCCGCATGCAGCAAAGTAAGGCCAAATGAATACGCTTAACCCCTAGGCTGCCACAATGACGAGATAACTCGTCATCAAAATATCCTGACTTTTCCCTGCTTTGCATTCAGTTCGTTGACAAAAATGCTGGTAGCTTTAGCTTGGTGAATCTTTCTAGATTCTATTCATTGCTATAAACACCATCTGCGTCATAAGGCAGTCCTTTATTTGAACGTTTTGGTTGGGTTACTGGCCGCAGTCTTTGCCTGGCTCCTCTCCTCGCTCGCTCAACAAAATGTCGGACTGATGACGTGCTCAAGACATGCGCTCGTGGCGAACTAAATCAACCAAGATTACTTTCTTTAGCTGATGCTCAGAAAGAATTGGAGCATAAATTCGAAGGAGAAGACAGTGGTGAACATTTATAGGACAATTTGATGAAAATAAAGGGAGCAATCAAGAGAGTGGCCAAGATACGACTATGAGTGAGTTATGCCGGCTGTTCAACTCTAGCAGACAACAGGTCACCGAATTTTTAGCAGGACACCATATGAGCTATTTTCTTGGCACTCAGCCAACGCGGTCTGATGAGAACTGGATGAAGTGACCGTGTGAGAGGGGTGAAGAGGAGGGGGGTGAAGACTGAGGGGGCGTGGCCTCACATCCATATTATCACTTGCAGAAGTCACAATGCATCTATTTCTTTTTCAGTTTTTTTTATATTGTGGTTGTTCTAGTATGATTTTGTGTGTGCTGATATCAATTTGTCCAGAAAATGATATTTTTGTGCAAATTACCTGACTAATGTTTGTAATGAACAAGTTGAAAATGTGACAAAAAACAAAACACTTATTTCAAAACAACAGCATGTCACTTAAAATATATAAAATGGGAAAACATCATGTGTTTTGTATTCTTTATTCATTTCCCTTTCAGAAAATATATACTTTTATGGGTCTTTCTCCAATAACAAAGTGCACAGAATTTTTTGAAAATTTATACCCGTTTTTTGTGAAAAAACCCTGGCAAATAGATTTCACTTAAATCTTATTTTCCTGGCAGCGAAAGGGTTAATAGCCAAAAAAAAGCGTAAGACGAGACAGAGAGTAAACCTGACAAGATGGCGTGGAGAGCCTTGGCCAAAGGAATGATTCAGCCCTTATAGCTTTTAGAGGCGTTTGACTGGCTAAGAGCGGACCGGGCAAGACGGCTCGTCTTTTCACTGTTAGCCGAGCAAAATTTGGCCAAGCAGAGCAAACCGATAGGCCTAGTTTGCATCAGTTTGACATGGTACAGTATATGACACCAAAATAACATTTCTAATGCATAAAAGGTTGGCAACGACAGAGCAAACTGATGATGTCACTTATCTGAAAAATGGCGGCCATTGAGAATGATTGTTTACCGCCTGCCAGAAATGGCATTTCATTGGCTAGCAGATGGCAGTCTAATGGCGAGATGTCATATCGCTTAGTTGCAAACATTTGTTATACTTATCTCCACTAACTTCATTTTCTACACTTGTGGTTAATTCAAAGCTGAATAGTCTATAAAAATGTAACTTTCAAGTATAACATGCCCCAGTAATTTTATCTGTGCCATTCTGTACAATTTACTCGCCGTGTCTTCTCCAATCCCACAGAGTTACACTGAACATACCTTGATGAGCCAGTCTCTGGCTGACTGGCTGACTGGCTGCGAACGACGGCGCTGTATTTGGATTCCTCATCGTCGTTTTCAGTGCTGTTCTCAGCACCCATTCTGCTTCTGTAACCCTCAGAGTTCTCAATTTCTCTGGCAGCTTGCGCGGCACGTGCTTCTGCCGCCTGCTGTTCTTCCTTCGTTTTGAATCTTGGCATCGGCGTCCTGAAAAAGCCAAAGCTAAGAGGATCACCCAAATACTATTTCATAAACAGGCATATTCTTGACAAAACAATAATTCAAACAACTCAACAGAAGATCAACATTACAAACTATCAATTCATGGCTTATAAACTAAAAAATCAAAGGTTCGCAATAAACAAAAACTGAAGTGAAGTATGCAATACATTTTCCTCAGACAAGCACAGTTAAAAAGATGCCTTCAACACTTACGTATATTGCTCTAAGCTATCAGAATAGCTGCTCTTGACATCGTATCTCTCCTTGTTAGTACGAAACATCTCTTCGGCGGCCCAACCTCCCTGAAACAAGCAATCAATCTGACGACATAAAAAGACATGGCAAACAATGAATGAAATGGCAAAAATAAATTAAATGGAAATAACATGAAACGACCTTTATATATCTATCTATCTATCTATCTATATATATATATATATATATATATGTATCTCTCTCTCTATATATATATAATCATAACTCACTGCTCTAGTACGCACAAACTATCCCCTTTTTGTGACCCTTGACCTCAGATTCCTTTCATCAAATCATATTGTCACCATGCCAGTCACTACACCAAGTCTGGAGGAGACACCAGTTCTGTCAACTTGCATTTTGTCAACTAACAACCCCACCTATAACCTCTCATTCGAAAACTGGAAAGGTTGTTATTCATGAATACCATCCCACTAAACTTTGTTATATTTACAGGATCCGTTATGTGTCCTTGAATTCCACGGTCTTGTTCTAAGATTCACTGATTGATGACATGACAATGTTTGTGGTAAAGAAACCTATCATTTTCTAATCATGTTATCATTGCAGGATCCTAATCTCTCTCTCTCTCAAGCAAGCACGCACGCACACACACACACACAACCTTTATACAGTTTTATCTTTTTCATCTAACATCACTCCCATTGACAGACAAACTGAAAAAAAAAACCCACACACACACACACTATCAACTTTAGATAAAAGGCTATTCACACACCCTGTTTATATTTTGTTTCAAAAAACAAAAAAACAAAAAACAAATCTTTAACAGAAAAAACACAAAAGTGAAGACAAGCAAGATATTGTGATCTGTGGGGCATTTTGCCATTTTTCTCCACCTTTTCTGCACACAGGTGCCTGCTTACTTGGTTGAGTCTGTCATCTTCGGCATGGCTATGTGTCAATGGAAAGCTGCCAGTGCACTTTAAATTTAACTGAGAGAAAGCGCTAAACAAATGACATTATTATCACCATCACTATTGTCCTTATGTTTCATCCGCTCCATGCAATACTCACACTGCCATCCATGGACTCCAGTGCCACGTTGGCAGTTGCTAACGCAAGCGCTGGATCGTCTCCTTCCGACCAATGCACCAGATTCTTGAACCTGATCTCCCGTTCTGTGCCATTCGTTCCACTTATGGCAGTGTCTGTCAGGAATTCTGACTTTTCACCTCTGGGAGCGGAGTTTGCTGCAAACAAGGAAAGAAGTGCGTTCCAAATGGAAGAAGTGTTGCAAGTGAATTTGCTGAACAAATGGAGTACACTCACAAAGGTAGGAAGTCAAAAAAAGATGTAGACTATTATTCTGATCTTTTGTACACTCCCAAAAATTGAAAGTCCAAAAAAGAATGGTGATTATTATTCTGATCTGCAGGCTCAATGTTTCTCACAGTGAGAGGACACACCCCTCACTGAGAAGCATGCTTGTCGTCAGCAGTGGGGGTTAAAATGCACCCATATATACATGTAAAACACATACAAACTCATGCAAAGAAATGAAGTACTCTGTTGAAAACTTTTACAAATCCGGAAGTATTGGGAACTGTGTGAAGACATGTAAGTCTGCAGTCAATTGTAGCCAAAACATACACTGTGCAGTCAAACACAACAGTCTACTCTCAACAGTCCCTAAATAGACACTGTCCAGTCACTTCCAGTCTGCTACCAACAGTCCCCAAAATGGCGTGGAGTCCGGCACCAGAGTCTGTTCCCAACATTACCCAAGCAGACCTAGCGACAGACCAGCCAAACCCTATACCTGTGCCCCCACCTACAAGGTGCATCAACACTGTTAACAGATTTACCATGATTCATATTGACATTTCTAACACTTAACAGACTTACGATTCATATCTACATTTCTAACACTTAACAGACTTACCACGATTCATATCTACATTTCTAACACTGTTAACAGACTTACGATTCATAACTACATTTCTAAACACTGCTGACAGACTCACCACAATTCATAACTACATACCTAACACTGTTAAGACTTTCCACAGTTCATATCTACATTTCTCAACACTGTTGACAGACTTACGATTCATATCTACATTTCTCAACACTGCTGACACTTACCACGATTCATATCTACATTTCTAACACTGTTATCAGACTTACCACGATTCATATCTACATTTCTAACACTGTTAACAGACTTACCAAGATTCATATCTATATTTCTAACACTGTTAACAGACTTACAGTGTTACCACGATTCATATCTACATTTCTAACACTGATAACAGACTTACCACGATTCATGTCAAGATTTCTTGCTGTGCAACATGCAATATGGCAGGCTCGGATCAGGAGGGAGTCCACCTGATTCCTACTCCCTGGTTTCCCGTCTGGAGTCTTAGTATTTCGAGCTTCCTTCAACTCAACGTCCATCTGGAAGACACACAGAGGCAAAGCCTTTAGTACTCACATCAAATACCCCCACTTAACTAAAAACCTGAATTACACAATTTGTGCACACACACACACACACACACAAACTCAAAAAGACCCACAAAAAACCCAAGACCATGGGCTTTTTCCAACAACATATGCCCTCTATTATCTATATATCTACCTGACCCAGCCCGGAGTTGTGGCCTTTCTTGTGTATGACAATTTCTTGTCCATCGTTTAGACAACCAAACACCTCCTTTAGAGGCTGGCATATGCCAAGTGTGTTTTGTTAGAACCACTCACCTAACGTTGACACTGATTACAGGGTTCTTTTGTTGTTTTTTGTCAATCAAATACAATTAAACTGTGCATATAAAGATCTTCATCATGTATGTTTTCATGGAGACAAGTCAACAACAGATCTGCACTCATGTCAATCCGGAAGACTCGTTTAAAAGATTGGCCAACATGCATATTCCTGGTCTCGTTTTGAGCTTCCCTCTCACTCCCTCTTCCTAGCCAACCTCAACCCAGCTTCAATTCTTCCATTCCCCTTTCCCACTCACTTCATTTGCTGTGCAATATTCAAAAAATAGATGAAAACTAAAATTAATGAAGTTTTTAAAAAGATATTTCATTTCCTATATTTCAACATACTTAATCTTTTGCATGGACTAGCTCCCACTGAAAAAATGTCTTTTTTTTGTAGAATGAGCAGATAACTTTCCACTTATTTTCTTGTCCTTTTATAATTATCCACCAAACCTCGTCTGTGAAACCAAGCTTTGTTTCAATACGCACTCTTCAACAAAGAAGTCCCGAACCTGCACGAAAGGGACAGTGTTTGGTGTGATAGCTCATGCCCCTTGCATGATTCATCATGAGCACCTCACATGAATCATCATCAGCAACATAAGCAGAATTCTAATTTCGGTTAGAAAGGCTGTTTCCCTTATTTTTCTTTCACAAAAAATATTTTTCATTTTTCTATAAAAAGAGCCAAACTTCAAAAACTTTTACAAACCTGGGTAATTTGTTGACATGTACAAACCTCCGACATTCAGTGACACACGACAATATGTGAAACCATATGCACTCACTCACTCTCTAACGAGTCACATACTTATAATCTCACTCACACACACACACACACACACACACACACACACACACACACAGTGACAGTCCAAAAACTGTTTCTTGTAAGCTTCTATTAGTCATTTATCTTTGTTGCTAATAGCCCAGCTGATCACACAGGGCCTAAGGGCTGAAAAATTGTAAACAAATATCAATCCTGTGAAAAAAAGAAAAAAAGAAACTTGGTAAAGAAAATCAGACGCACATCCTGGGCACAAAAACATAAAAGAGTGCCCAATTATCAAGTCCAGAAAAAGACAAAAATAAAATGGGTGAACAGACCAGCAATACAGAAGAGAAAAGACAGCAAGATGAAAAGAGAAAAGCCAGAAATAAAGAGTGTGACAGAAAACATAAAATTTCTTTTTCAGAATTTCCAGTTGGTGGGAATATTGTTTATACTGAAAGAGACTTCAGTAACCCCACTTTGGTATCATTACAAAGTATTAACATGGGTATGAAGAGCACTAATTCTACCACATATTTCTTCTACACCACATGATCTGATAACATGCTCACCCCAGGGCTTACTGCAGCCAAGATCCCCACATATTCAGCTTGATTGGAAGTGACTAGCTCCACAACACAGCCCTGGAACAAGATTAATTGACTTTATTTCAAAAGTACAAACTCTCAAAGACACTCTACTTCAAAACTACATAATCACCTTCTCAAACACAGTCTGCCTGTTATAAGTCTTTTCCAATGAAACTGTCTGGTTGTTTTAACTACTTCAAGTGGCTGAATTCTGATGAAGAACTAAACAAATCCTTCCATGCTTACTTTCAATTCTTATTTCTTATTTCATAGATCAACCACAAAATTTTTGTTCAGAAAGAAAACCAACATACAATAATAAATACACACACATTACTACTGCACACATTTTTGTCATGATTTAACACTCTAGAGTGTCTCCAACACATGCCATATGTAGCTGGTTTAGGGTAGGTTGTGTGCCTGTGTATCTAATTCATGCCAATTCAACAAATTCTTAGTAAACTAAAGGGAAGCAACCCTGTTCACAGGTTCAACCAAGTGTCGAGCCTATCAACCTCAGTTCAAGGGTCATCACATAATGCAGGAAATTTTCTTCCTAAAATTACATTAATCTAACATATTTACCATGACCAACTTGTGCATTCCTGTCCTGTGCAAACTACTACCCACCTATGTGGAGAAAATGAAAGTCGCAGTGGCCAAGTTTTTGCAAATGGCAACTGCCTTCCAGTGTTTTTAAAGCAATTTCTCAACAAATTCTGACTGGATTATGACGCATCTTTGAAGGTTTTCTACAGCAAAAAGATGCTGAGCATGTCAACATGGTTGTTAGGACATACAGTACAGTTTCCACAAAGTGAAAAAACTAGTTACAGCCAAAGAGCTCCAATCATCTTCATGGGAGAGGGAGTAGGGGTGGACGAAGTCCTCAACCTTCAACCCAAATTCAGGACCATATTAAAATTATTTTCAACATAAACACAACTACTGACATTACCTATACATCCACACCACATCAAAATCACACAAGCAGTCAGTATGGAATCAATGACTGCAGACCTCAGCTGAAGTCCAGGACTACTTACAATCATATTCATAAGAGCTCGTACACATCTCTCACTCTTGTAGAAATTCTTGTCTGGTGGTGGGGGCATTGCTTGTGCCTGTAAAGAAGAAAAATGGGTTACTCATGAGTCAAAGTTTATAGCAATCTATGAAGTTTATAGCAATCTATGAATCTGCCTTCATTACAACTGGCACGCCAGTGCAGGGTTCCAAATTAGTTGATGCCCAGTCAGTGCCAAAGTTCAGATTAACGGAATTTAACCACAGACTACTGACAGACAAGTACAATCTCTTCATATACCTGATGGATGGGCTGGGATTGATGATGCTGTAAATTTGGAGTCCTTCTCATATTTTGCCTGGAACAAACCAAAATCTTGTTAGATGCTGGGGGGAGGGGAGTGGGGGGGGTGTGTGTGGGGGGCGTTATTGGGGGTTACTGTGGTTTTTTTAATTTTTGCATGTGTGTGTGCATGTTTTTTGTTAGTGTTTTTTTCTTTTCTGGAGAGAAAGTAAGCTGTCATACATAGATACATTTTTGTTGTTGAAACGAAAGCTGTATTCTGGAATTATACATATCCCCTTGGGCATTCAAAAGAAATCAGAATGTCGTGCTAACACCCACACAATTTTCCATTCTCCATTGGTCGGTCTTTGCCAATTAGTTCCCTGGTTGAGGGATCAATATTACAGCCCCTCAGACTGGTCTTCAAGGTGTCTTGTACCTTCTAAATGATCATCCTCAGTCATGTGTTTCATCCTGCAGCTGGTCACAGAGCAACATTTCCATGATTATGATGTCTTCCATGAAGACGACATGACCTGAACACAACAGGTGGCTTTGGGGCAAATGGCAACAGGACCACTACATTTGTATCTTTGTCCTATCACTTTTCTTATCAGGTATTCTGCATAGACAGCATTGATGGAACTTTTCCAGCTACTGGATGTAATGGCGTACCATGTCCTGGTTCCACAGTTGTAGGGAAGTGGTAGTTATAGAGGAGTGGTGGTATGGACCACTGCCATATTACACTGCTATCTTGGTTGACAATTCTCTGCCCAGTTCCTGCCAGTCACAAAGCCCACCTGCCAAAGGGGATGCTGGTTTTGGTGATGTGTTAGTTAACTTCAGCATCCAATAAATCATCCTTTTATTGTTGCACAGTGTGCTGCCAAAGCAGATCAGTTTCAGTTTCAGTAGCTCAAGAAGGCGTCACTGCATTCGGACAAATCCATATACACTACACCATATCTTCCAAGCAGATGCCTGACCAGCCAAAGCAGAACTTTTCCACTCCCCTGATCTGCTAACCAGTTATTTCATAGAGAGGCAGACTGGTACATACCATCTTAATAAAAAATTCTTATCTTACCCAAGCTAGCAGATTAACGGCAAAGGGTATATAGGCTGCAGCAATCGGCAACAAACAGAAACTCGCACTTAAAAGGTTCCACTATTTTTCTCTCTGCTTTAAGTTTCCGCATTGCCTGTCTGTTCCAAACTAAACGTAGTCTCAAACTCGCTGAAAGCATCTAGATGGTGGCCAACATGTTAGCCAATCCAAGTCTCAACCATAGTAATATTCAGCCTGCTCCCTTTCAGAGCATGTGAAAACCTACATCAATGCATACAGCAAACAGGAACTAGATTCCCTTTGCTCTGACGATGAAGTGCCACAGATTAAATGGCAATATCCAAATTTCTTCCCGTATGTTCTTTCCATTCAGTTTTGCTCTTTAGACGGGAAAATAATAAATTTGTTTAAATAACATTCATTGTAATATATTCTCTACATTTCTTACCCTGTCAAAAGACGTAAAGAAAGTCAGTCAAAGAGTGATGAAGAAGAAATGTATAGAGTATATATTACAATATCATAAACCAACTTAAGTTTTTCTATTAAATTGGATAACTGCCTCTTCAGACATCTACGACTGTACAAAACCTGAGTGTCACACTTGATCAGACACTGTCGTTTCACCATCATGTTTCCTCTGTATGTCGTGTGTGCTACTTGGATCTCCTCCGCATTGGTTCTGTTCATCATCATCTTTCTGAAGAGGCCACCAAAACTCTTGTTTCTGCATTTGTTCTCTCAAGACTGGATTATTGTAATTCTCTCCTTGCTGGCTGTCCTCAGAATCTTCTCGTTTGACTTCAGAAGGTGCAGAACAATGCTGCTCTTTTAGTCATGAGATGCTCTAAATCTGCCCATATCACTCCCTTGCTTTGTTCTCTTCAATGGCTCCCTGTCAAGAAATGAACTGAATATAAACTGTCTCTGATGTGCTTTAAATCCCTGAACAGTCTCGCTCCTTATCTTACCGATCTTCTACATCTGTACACTCCATCGCGACAGTAGCGCTCCTCATCTGACACTCACCTTCTCCATATCCCGCGCTTTAATACCAAGACTGCTGGCCAACGCTCATTCTCTTTCCAGGCCCTGTCCTCGCGGAACAAGCTCCCTCTTTCCCTCTGCAGTTCGGTTTCTCTGTCATCCTTCAAATCTCCTCTTAAAACTACTCTTTTCACATCCTGATTGGCATCTCTATTTCATTCCTCTCCAGTTTGTGTGTCCCTTCTTCGTGTGCGTCTGTTGTGTGCGTGATAAGAGAATGGCAAAATCATGGTGGAAGTGGTGACTGTCCCTTGATGCCTATGCTGTTTCATCCCAGTATACTTGTCCTACATGTATTCTTGTTGTAAGCGCTTAGGGCTTTGGTAAGATTAAGCGCCATAAATACCCATTATTATTATTATTATGATGAACGAAAAGCTATATGGGTAGAAACATGGACATTGCCGATTAAACAACCACTTGATAAAACAGGATTGTCTCAGATATGCTAAATAACGCTGCTGGCACACAACAGTACAACAGTTCTAACAACTGATCATGGGTGGGAGAGTACAACCTTTTAATCACTAACAGAATACAGCATGACAAAAGTCATGGATTTGGCAATATCCACACTTTTTCCCCCGATGAGGGAAAGAGTATTGTTCACAGTGAGTTGTGGGCATTCACTCCACCAGTCACACAGAAAAGGCGGATCAAATGTGGATACAGCCATAGATTTTCAACAAATCAAAATGAAGAATATATCAAAATTCCAATCTATGACTGGATTGGTACACATGCAAAGTGACTGGGAATGGTTCTACAGAACTGAGGTGGGTTCAATCACCTAACTGGTTATATCTATAATGCACCTCAGGAAAACGAATTCTGATCCGCAAAGCAAGAAACCACTAGATCAAGGGTTTGGTTCATCCCAGGAATCCAGAGAAGTTCAGCAATAAACCACCAACCCTTGAAGAAGTACAGAAAGTAGTCAAAGCCAGGGCCAAATCATCACCAGGGCCAAACGGAATACCATACCTGCTGTACAAGAAATGTCCCGAAGTCCTTCAGTGGCTCCACAGAGTGATAAGATCAGCATGGAGGAACCTGAAGATCAGCAACCAGTGAATGGAAGCTGATGGCGTGTGCATCCCGAAAGAGCAGAATTCAAGTACCATTGGCCAGTTCAGACCAATATCGCTCCTGAATGTCGAAGGGCAAATCATCTTCTCTGTCATGGCTGTTGGAGTCTCCCGTCGGACAGACGGCAGGCAGGCTTATCTGTCAGTGTGTGTTCTCATATGGGAGAAGAGGCCAATTCTGGATGCGCAACACTTCCCACAGGTGCTGCAAGGGAAAACGTCTCCAGAAGTTGAGCCCTGCTTCCTTCGCTCACGCTCCTCCTTAATGGCAAGCGTTCTCTTGTTTTCAAACGTCTTTATGCCACTAGAGCACAGCATCCTCCAGTGAGAGTGGTCAAGGGCATCAGTTTCCCAGGAAGCGATGTCTATGTCACAGGCTTTGAGGTTTGTCTTAAGGTGTCCTTGAAGCGCTTGCAGGGTCTTCCAAGTTCGCAATGGCCTTCCTTCAGCTGGCCATACAAGAGCATCTTCAGGATCCTGCTGTCTGTCATGCAGACGTGTCCTGTCCAGCGTAGCTGGGCTGGATCAGCAGGCTTTCAAAGCCTCAGCTGGAGCGACATGTGGAACATGGCCCCTCTGAGGATCAGCTTCATCCCAAGATCTGTGTATGACCTCCTTCCCTCGAATACAAACTTGGTGAAATGGGGGAAAGCAGATGACCCTGCGTGCCCACTTGGCCATGGCAAACAAACAGTGGAACATGTCCTCTGCTCATGCAAAGCAGCACTGAGCCAAGGACGGTACACATGGAGGCACAACCAAGTGCTTAAAGAAATTGCACACATGGTGAGCACTGTCCAAGGTGCACCAACCCCACGAGAAGTTCCAGTAGAGTTCCGCTCACCAGAAGACAATAAAGTCTGGCCAGGAACAGCATCCAAAGTTTCCAAAGCATGGAAATGTGGGTTGCTTGATGGTGCTGATGATTGGGAATGCACAGCTGACCTACCAGAGGGGAAGTAGCACCCGGAAATATCAGCAAGAGCAGCATGAGACCTGACATAGTACTCCACTCCAAGGCAACAAAGCAAGTGATTCTGAGTTCACTGTGCCATACGAAAGTAGAATCAAGGAAGCCCACATCTACAAGACCGAAAAGTATGCTAGCCTAGCCAGCAACCTGAGAGAATATGGCTTCCAAGCCAAAGTCCTTGCCATAGAGATTGATGCAAGAGGTTTTGTGGGTGCATCTGCCCACAGCCTCATGAAACAGCTGTCGATTTCTCGCAGAGAGAGGACATGGGCTCCCAAGGCAATGGCAGAAGCAGCAGAAAAGAGTTCCAGCTGGATCTGGTCGAGGAAGAATGAAAGTAAACTCCATAAGGATTAAACTTCCCTACTCAAACTAGGCATACAATGGCTCAGTGGTTAAAACATCTGCCAGAAAAGGTGACTCAGTCCTAAGTGGCGACCACCCTGGAGGCGTGGGTTCGAACCTGCTGAAGACCAGGGGAAAAAAACGAACGAAAAGGTGGCAATACAAAGGCATCCAGGAGTCAGGACCTGGGTGCAGCCCGGCCCGGCCCCCTTCAAGTGTAAGGAGTTCAGGGCCGAAACACTTAACTGAGGGGGGCTTCTCTGAAGACCTTGTGCTGTCCAGCTCTCCCTTGAGTTTATCACTATAATATCAATAATACAATGTATCAATAATAATGTGAATACTACCAATTAGTGCAATGTATCATTATGGATTCTAATCATCATCCCAAATTCCTCTTATTGCTTGACAGATAATTCTTTCTGGATCACTGTCCTATATTTCAGTAGCAAGTTGCTGCTACCTTGCACATAAGACATATACATACACATTTGAATAAACATTTATTCAACTATCAACACAGACGTATATATACACATTTGAAGAAACATTTATTCAACTATCAATTGCAATTATCACAGCCACACTGATCAACTACCTAAAAGTAAGATACAGTAAGTTTGCTTACTAAGTCGCACAGAATATACTTCGATCTGCAAAATGGCGGACGACTCCATGTTATCCACGACTTCACTCTGTTGTTATAATCATCCAGCGTTGACCATAAATCATCCACAAACCAAACTGAAGGGGAGTTTTCTAAAATCACATTTGGCAGCAACACACCACATTAACAAGGATAAAAGATTTAGGGTCACTTCGTGTTCAATGTGATGTATGCTGGCGATGTAAACTAGTAGCTGACTTTCCGACAAGCACTCGACAGTCCCAGCAGTCGCCGTGTTCACATGCATACAAACCAATCGACAAACACACATCCAAAAATTTGCGACTTTAACTTTTACCTATGTTTGTTGTTTACCTTGGAGCGTTGAAACTGTTCCTTCCACCATGCCTGTTTTGTTGTACAGGTCGTCTATCACCTCGGTAAGTTGTATTGGCAGCCATTTGTGTCGCCATGTTGGCTTCGGCCAGGCTACTGACCGTCTGTCCAAATTAGGTTTTCTGTCTGTTGATTGCACACAATATAAACTGCTCAGATTAACATGCAGTCGTCTGGGCCATAAAGGCCTCTTTTGCAACAAATAAATTCACAAATTCTTGAAAGCTAAGTAGAACGCACATAAATGTTTTGCACTGACAAACATGTCCGCATCATTTTGAGGCGAAATCCAAGTTTCCGCGCAAGAATATTATTATCTCATGAACATTCAGCGGATGTAAATGCAATACGGCTACATACTCATCAAAACTGTACGAGCGGTCCAGTAATATAACCTCCAATTATATATATAGCCATATGTCTTAATATTTGTATTATTTCGTCTTGGAACAAACACGCACTTTATCTGTTTTAATGATAGTTACAATGTATGACTCATGAACTATTTTCTTGTAATATGATAATCCCGCAAAATCTCGCCAATGACCATATGATCAAGAATTAAGATGAATAAATACTCGAACATTTTAGTATCATTTGACTGTAGATAATGAGTCAAGTTAGAGAGTTTGAACGTTTTTTCATATACAATCAATAACAGTTATAAGAGAAATAGGTATCTCGAACAATGCCGTCTGATGTCTATACATACAGACACTGTTCATTTTGCGGTCGTCGTTCGTATAAATTCTTCGCCCAGTTGTAGCAGTGGCAAGGACTGTCATGGGGCTCTCGGCTTTAATGCCCCTTCTCAAGTTAACGAAAACGTTTGCTTTTGTTCCTGATTGGTGATTTGTGTTGCCTTTATCAGTCTTTTTTTTTTCTTTTTGGAACGAAGATATCGTAGGAAAGAAGCCTCACTCGTCACTGACGTCAAAGCGATCACCTTCATTTTTTTTTTTTTTTTTTTTTTTTTTTAAGAAATCAGTGGATGCCTAAAAGTTCTGCAAGTGAGCAGGATAGTTTCAGCATCTCTGGAAGGTTCCTTTTTTCTTTTCTTTTTTTTTTTTTTTTTTTTTTTTGTATCTTTTTGTCTCTCTTTTTTTTCTTCTTTTTTTTTCTTTCTTTTTTTTTTTTTTTTTTTTTTTTTTTTTGTTTTGTTTGTTTGTTTGTTCCTTCCATCATCATTTTTCTCCTTTCTGTTATCTTTTCTTTTTTTCTTTCCTCATGTTTTTAATCTGTCTTCTTCCCAATGGCATGTTCAAACACTTACAAGACCATGCAACATATATTACACATACATGATGGCTTCACACAAAATCATATTCCCTGAAAGAGAAGCATGGTATACATACACACACACACCCTCTCTCTCTCTCTCTTTCTCTCTCTCTCTCTCTCTGTCCCCTTTACTCACTAATCCCTTCCCTCTCCACAAGCTCTACACCTAAGTACAATAATATGTATGTGCACGCTGAATACTATCCTCAGGATTTTTTGTGGGCCTGACTTAGTGTTCTGGTATCTTAACGGATACTGATCGTAGGTTACGTAGGCTGAGTTCTGATTCAAAGATAAGGTCAAGATTTTTGCACTTGCCGTATTTAAATTTGGAGATGGACAGTTTTGCTATTAACACTATCGTATTGATTTCCTTTCGTTTTTCATCAGTTGGAATGTCCATTTTTGTTGTACCAAACAGAGCTACTTTTTCATCCATGGGAATCAGCGTATCGTAACGTGTGAGAATGAGTTGTTTCACATGTTTCCAAAAAAGGAGGAAAGTTTGGGGCAGGAGTAAAAGGCATGTTCAATGTAATCGGTTTCTTGGCACCAGTTACATCTGTTTGTGTCAGTTACACCCATTTTAGCAAGCAGAATATTCGTTGGGTAAATATTGTGTATGAATTTGAAGTGAAGTAACCTCAGTCGTGATTCTTTCGTACATTCATATGCTAATTTGAAGTAGTCGCTTATATTGATGTCTAGCTTACGTTTCCAAAACTGAGCTGCACATATTTCATGGTTATGTTTTCGGGCGAATGTTTTCCTGATTTGTCACCTTCATTGTTATTAATTTTCATACGACGTGTCAGTGAGGTCACCTTTTTTACTCTCTTTTTTTCTTCTTTTTTCCCCCCTTTTTTCCCTTCAATGAAGGCGATTCCTTTTTTGCCCATGTGTACACTGTAGCATAGTGATTTACTGCCCGGTCACGGCCGGTATCAGTGTCTATGATACCTATATGATACCCATCATACCTATAACGAAACCAAAATCTGAATAAACAACTCCTAAATAAACCTGAACAGAATAAAAGAAAAATATATTTATCTTGATCACTATGGTCATTGACGAGATTTTGCGAGATTATCATATTGCAAGCAAATAGTTCATGAACAAACTCATGGCATACACTGTGACACGACCGGCGTATACTGGCTTAAAACCGCATCAAACTGCGTCAGTGCCTGTTTAAAAACAAACTATGAGTAAAAAGACATACTAATATGTAAAAATGAATGTTACATTACTGATCAATTCAATTCAGTTCAATTCAGAATACTTTATTGTCTGCTTCAACCAAAACAGAAAATTATCTTTCGGCTTGCATCATGCCCGTCAGCAAATATCAAAGAACAACGAAAAACCGTGAAACACCCTTCACTGATCACTACACACACACATCAGTTATCATGTAAAAAGACGGAAAAACATTTGGGTACTGAACAACATTATAATTCAAAGTGAAACAACTGTGGGGTGTTGCCGTGTGTGCGTGCGTGCGTGCGTGTGTGTGTGCGTGCGCGCGCGTACGCGCGCGGCGCACGTGTGTGTGAATCACGGTGCGCACGGTCAGTGTGTGCCGCCGGGTGCCTGCGTGTGTGAGACTGAGTGTGTGCACGCGCATGTGTGCGCGCGCGTACATGATGTGTACAACGGTTTTCAATCAATTATAAAAAGAAAAAAAATTCAGTAAGATAATTATCATCACATTTAAAAAGACAAATGCTCGTCAATCAACAAATCAGTAAAACCGAAAAACGAATGAGCAACTGGCGCGGCTCCTTGATCACAGCGCACATAATTATGAATTATAATGTAAAATGAAAACATTCAGTTAAAAAACAAAATTACATTTTAAGATATAGTGAAACATTTCATTGATATAAAAGGAAAATATTCAGAAAGTTAATCGTAACATTTAAGACATGAATAAAATGAAGATAGATAACCCATACACACATCCCTTATAGCTACTCATGTGTATGCAGGCATCAATCATCATATGAAAAGAAAACGGTAGTATGCTCAGCACACACACACACACACACACACACACACACACACACACACAGAGAGAGAGAGAGAGAGAGAGAGAGAGAGAGAGAGAGAGATCTGATGGTGAGTCAAATAAACAAATAAATAAATGAGTTGACTGAATTTGCAGTACTGGTAACACGGCGATCACTCCACTGATAACCGCGAGTTTTCGGTTTTGTTTCTGATGATGTTGTTGTTTTGTTGTTGTTTGTGTTTGTTTCTTGTTTTTCTTTGCAATTCAGTTGCTGTCGCAATAACACGTGATGGGCCATGCATTCAGACTTCATCTCGATTTCGTCCTAAGCATACTACTTGATTAAACTTAAAACACTTGGGTTTTGTGACGCGATGGATCACTTGAAAATCTCGCGATTCATTTCGCGTACTTGTTTTCAGTTGTTTTTGTGTTATATATATATATATATATATATATATATATATATATATATATATATATATATATCCCTTGAGGAAGGAACGTGATCGTGCCGAAAATTTGGAATATTTGACAGATTAATGTGTTTGTTTTTCATCTCTCTCTCTCTCTCTCTCTCTTTGGAAATTTCAGCGAACAGCGATGTGTGTTGCCAAGGTAATGAGCACCACTCATAACCAGGTGTTTTCTCATGGACATCACGGGCATTTATTACAAAAAAAGGTTATGTTTACAAACCACTAACAACTGTCAATTATTGGCCGAAACATCGATTTTTCAAACGCATTTTTCAAACTGTTCTTTGTGCACATATGCTTGAAATAGCCGTTTCAGTTGTGTGCCCGAGGCTATATTATATACCTACAGCATGCATAACTTAAGCCACATCAACCGATTTTTTTAAACATTAATTTTATGAAAATATAAAGTCATTATACTTTGAGTGATAGCTGGTCCGTAACAAAAACTTGTGTATGTGCGTATGTATGTATGTATGAGTGTGTGTATGTGTGTGCGTGTGTGTGTGTGTGTGCGCGCGCGCGAGTGTGTCAGTGTGTGTGTGTGTGTGTGTGCCGTGTGTGTGTGTGTGTGTGTCTGTGAGAGAGAGAGAGAGAGAGAGAGAGAGAGAGAGAGAGAGAGGTCTGCATATCCCAATATCACTCAAGTTATTTCTTCTTGCCACCTCTAAAGCTACATCAGTCACACCAGCACTGACAGTTTGTTCAAAGTCCGAATAAACCCAGTTCAAGTCACGGTACATTCTTCAGTTCAATGCTTGCAATGGTTGGTTGATGAATGACGGTACCCTCTTTCCTAATTTTGGTTTTGTTTATTTTTTTTAATCGCTGTCAGGCCATGTTACATATTCAAAAAATCATGTGTTGACCGCCTGTCATCTGGGATTGATTTTGTCTTTGGTTGTTCTGGACAGATAAGCATGGAGGGGATGAGGTATAGGCAGAAAGAGAAACGGCCATAGACTGGGGAAGACTGAGAAAAAACAGTCAAACAAAATAGGCCTAACTGATTGAATGGTGTTGCCAAATTCTTTTATGGGATGTATGAATGACTCGATGCGAACTTATTGCGCCGGAAATCATTCAGCCAGTATCATTTGTGGACTTTACACAGCCGGTTGAAACGTTATTCAGTCAAAGCAAACCACCGCCGGGGCGGCGCATCGTCACGGTGTGTGTGTGTGTGTGTGTGTGTGTGTGTGTGTGTCAGTGCGCGCACGCGCGCGTGTTTGCCTGGTCACAGTGACGCCGGTGTGTGTGTGTGTGTGTGTGTGTGTGTGTGTGTGTGTGTGTGTGTGAGGGGGTGTGTCAGTGTGTGTGTGTGTGTGTGTGTGTGTGTGTGTGTGTGTGAGGGTCACGGTGTGTGTGTCAGTGTGTGTGTGTGTGTGTGTGTGTGTGTGTGTGTGTGTGTGTGTGTGTGTGTGTGTGTGTGTGTGTGTGTGTGTGTGTGTGTGTGTTTATGCGTGCGTGTGTGCGTGCGTGAGGTGCAGTTTAAAACCAGTTGCGCACCACTACTGATAAAGGAGAAGGAAGCACACTGAAACTGTTAAAGAACGACAAAAGCATTACTGACGTTTTCCGGCATCGCCCCTAGTCAAAGAGCATGACTGAACACGGACCTCGATCCTTTCCACAATTCTTTGCGAGTAACACAAGACCTATGGCGACAACTGAGATAAAGTAAATCGATGAGAGAACGAGCATTATTTTTCATACAAGGGAACGCCCTTCGATCGTTGTCCAAGCTACTGAACTAAAGATTTTAATTTGGGCGTCAGTCCTAATCGTCACTGAGTCAAGGCTCTCTCTCTTCTCTCTGTACACACACACACACCACTGAGATACAATTGAGCTCGATGACACACACACACACACACACACACACACACACACACACACCTTCTGGCAGTCCCCAAATACTGTCACCTTTTTAATGCATAGCGTTTGTAAACATAAGCAACAATGATCAAACCCCCACCTATCACTTCCGTGATTACACTTCCGGTAGAATGGAGCAGAAAACTTTCTCGGATGATCAACAGTGGGGAGAGTTAATGAATTGTTTCTTACCATAGCAACATTAATACCTTCACTGAATGATAAGGACAAAGTGCGATGTTACCATATCATATGTTTATGACCTAGTTCTTGTGAAGGAGCTCTTTGAGACGGAACTTTAAGCACTTTTGTTGGGCTGCTTGTGAGAGGAAGGGTGACTGGAGAAAGTGGAAAAAGTGGAAACTATTTTACATCAGTTCCTTTTCTTGAGCCGGATGTGTGAAGTGTTAATGTTATTCAGGTTTGGTGTGTGAGTGTTCTGTGTCAATGGCTGACGCACAGCCTGAACGGCGGGCAAGAGACTATGAAGAGGAGATGTCTGATTCCGAAGGCCACACCCCTAATGATAGCAAAAATTCGGCAAACGGCCTTTCATTACCCGTTCCGGCGACTGATCGATACGGTTTTTTAGGAGGCCGACAGTTCACAGATCCTGAGGAGTAAGTTCTGTTTTCAAATAATATCAGATAGAAACACCTTGTCTCATCCTTTGCCTTAGACTAGGGCGAGTGAGGTTCTTGGCTCTCTCTCTCTCTCTCTCTCTCTCTCTCTCTCTCTCACACACACACACACATATGCATGTAGTGATGTACACGCACACATACACACACACCTGCTATGTTACAAAACAGGCAAATTACTTGAATGCATAAGAAACACAAAATCATAACACACACACACACACACACAGACACACACACAGACCAATGTCTTGTACATTTTAGCCCATTACACTTTTTGCATTAACAAAGATTCATTTTGGGCTCACATGTGTAAACAAACTTGGTCTATGTACTCATCAGAAATGGGGACAGGCAATCATGAAAAATTCTGAAACATTAGGTTGGGGTCCAGACCCAAGCTTTCTGGGGGACAAAGGCCCCCAGAAGAATAGGATTTCTTAAGCATTTTAGTGGCAAATTCTGCCTTTGGATTTATTTTTAATTTTTATATTCACTAATTACTTATAGAACAGGTCGGTACAAGTCTTCAGAGCAGCAAAAAAGTCCAACCAGGAGTCAAACTGATCAAATTTGTACTTGAAATTTGAGCAGTGCCAAAGGCAATTGACATAGACAAAAGTTGCAAATATGTGCTGTCCTCATTTCTTCAGTTGATAGGCTCCATTGCTACAACCAAACTCTGGTCATTGAAGTGCCATTGTAATGATTTTATGCACACACAAAAAAGAGCAAAAAAGTTGAAAAAAGAAGCCTGCTGTTTCACATGCTCTGCCTCTCTCGATCACCTTTGTATTGAAACTTTGTTGCTTAGAATTTCAGAGAACGAATTAACTTCGAGAGCACATATCATGTGATGCGCCTTTATGGTCATTTAAGCACGAAACTCTCCAGCTGTCTGTTGGTATAGCATCCAGTTCCAATGCTCAGATGAATCCATGCATGTATTTCAAATGCAAAAACACAAAAACACCACGTTACTTTATCACTTTACTTTATATTACTTTGCTATTACTGTTTGGTACGGAAACATTTCCAAGGCAGAAATCGCAGCCCTGAACAGAATAGTGAAAACTGCCACCAAGATTACCGGGGCTGATCTACCTTCTCTAGAAGACATATAAACGGCTGCTCAAAAAAGCAAAATCAATCAGCCAGGACCAATCACATCCAGCTTTTGGGATTTTTGAGATGCTCCCCTCTGGTCGATGGTACAGAAGTATAAGGACGAAAACCAGTCGCTTCACCAATAGCTTCTTCCCGAAAGCATTCAATGCCCTGTCTCTTGAACAAACCCAGTATAATAACTAGAATTGTGCAGTCAACAACCATCTACCTGAGGTTCTAGTCATCAGCCCCATCCACATGTAATATGCGGCTTCTGTTCAAATATGTGAGTGTGTGTGTGTGTGAGAGAGAGAGAGAGAGAGAGAGTGTGCATGTGTGAGTATGCACAAGTTTTTATATTGATATGCACTTGTATGTATCCTAATCTCTACTGTATTTGTGTCTGTGTATGATTTTCAATTTATGTTCATACCTTGTTATGTACTATCCCCCCCAATATTACTTGTGACCCCGGTACACTTGGTAATAAAGACATTCTATTCTATTCTATTCTATCACAAAGAGACAAAGTTAAGGATGAAAACAAGAATTATCACCCCTCCCACACCACACAACAACTTTGATAGTTGATACAATGATAGGATGGGGAAAAAAATGCATGTGACCAAACAACTCAGGATTAAAAATAAAGTCTTTGCAAATGTTTATTACTTTTTCTTTTTAGACAAAAAATAAAGGAAAATGAGATGAACAAATAAAGCGAGGAGGAATGGCAGGAGAAAGCTGAGGGGGATAAATAATAATAAATCTTCAGAGACAGCAAATTGATCTAAACAAAACATGATGATGGAAGAAAAATGTGCTGTCAGACAACTGTTGTTTTGGTGTCATATACTGTACCATGTCAAACTGATGCAAACTAGGCCTATTGGTTTGCTCTGCTTGGCCAAATTTCGCACGGCGAACAGTGAAAAGACGAGCCGTCTTGCCTGGTCTGCTCTTAGCCAATCAAACGAAACAAAAAAAACAAAACAAAAAAAACCCACTGAGTAAGTGTTTATTATTTTCAGATCTGCAATCCCTTTGCTTTATATATAACCAAAGACCAAAACGCTTCTGTCCATCAATTAGTGTGTATTTTCAGACAATACAGATAATCTATAGAATGACTAGATATATATACAACATTGTATGTTATTGTGTAAATTTAATGACAATCTGGTTTCAGAGACAAACGGGTGCCACCTGAAATTTTAAGAAAGCGTGAAATCAAATGGCTGGACATGTTTGAAAACTGGGAGAAATGGATGAGTAAACGCTTCAAGAAGGTGAGACCGTGATGTTTTGTTTTCTGATCTTATTTTTTGTTTGTTTGTTTTTTTTACTCCTGTATGTGAAAAACAAAGTGATTCTGATGACGTAATCACCCATCTTGGTTGTCTATGTGCCGCAGACCTCTGTGTGTGAGTACACGAGGTAAATTCTTGATACTGGCAAACGATTTCTTCAGTTATTGTTTGTGGCAGAGGAGTCAAATTCAGCAGGATGATAATCCTATTATAATTACACATAACATAACTTGAATGAGAAGTAAAAAGTCACAGTAGTCAGGAGTCCAAGCAGGAAAGAGGTGTATGTTTTTAATTATAAATACATTCATGAATACAGTATAGATATGTGACAGGCTTATTATCAGTGATCTTCAGAGACTATTCTTGCAAATTATGGCCATGCAAATCAGCCCTCAGTCTCAATCTTTGTTCCTCTCTTTCTCAGTTTTTCTTCTGA
Organism: Babylonia areolata; assembly: GCF_041734735.1. Lineage (NCBI taxonomy): Eukaryota > Metazoa > Mollusca > Gastropoda > Neogastropoda > Buccinidae > Babylonia > Babylonia areolata. The sequence continues at coordinate 18,598,517 of NC_134904.1, read as the reverse complement.
GGTAAAGTAAACAAACACAAAAGCAAGCACGAGCGTACACACACACACACATGCACACACACATGCACACATAAGAGATCAGTGTCTTGTCTCAGTCTCTGTTCCTTTCTTTCTCAGTTTTTCTTCATGGTATAGTGAACACACACATGCACAGGCACACATACACACAAAGATGACACACACAAAATAACAGTAACACAGTATGATCCATTGCCATTTGTATGATATTCAGGTCAAAGACCGTTGTCGAAAGGGGATCCCTCCAGCAGTGCGGGCCAGAGCATGGCAGTATTTATGTGGTGGCAAATTTCAGATGGAACTTAATCCGGGAAAGTATGAGGTGAGAGAGCTTGCTGTGATTCTAACTTGTTCAGACTTCACCTTTAGAACTCTGATTGACTTGTTCTGTGGCTCAGTTTGAAATGTTCCTAGATAAACTGATCAAAATGTGCATGCATGCACACATGCACATGCATACATGTGTACACACACACACATTCACACACAGAGAATAACAAACACATATATCTGAGTGTGTGTGCATGCGCACGCGCACACACACACACACACACAAACACAACACAGTAACACACGCTTACACACACACCTACACCCATACACACACTCACTCACTTACAGAAGCCCCTTATACACATTACATTTAGAATGATGAACAAGTGTTAAAAGCAAATGAATCTATATTAATCACACAACTTGCAGCAGTGATAGTAGCATCGATTCAGAAATTTTCTTCTTTTTCTAAGTTCAACTTCATACTAATAGGAATCAGAGTTTTCAAAATAATTTTGCTTACATTTCATTCCAGGAATACCTTCGACAGACTGGAGATCCCAAAAATCTGGATGACATCACCAAGGATTTACATCGTCAGTTTCCTAACCACGAGATGTTCTTATCCAAAGGGGGATATGGGTATGGGAGAATTATGTTATGATATATTTTTCCATAATACCTTTACCAGTCATGTGTTCTCTTCCCCCCTCTGTCTCCCTCTCTCTCTCTGTCAGTAAACTTATACCAAGCTTACACAGTTGTGTGAATTTTTTTTATCAAGTTTTTTTGGTGATTGAGCTCTTACTTTATTTTTGCACTTTAAATTTGTTCTTGTTAGGTTTTGTGGGTATACTGGCATGTGTGTGAATACACACGCGCGCGCACACACACACACACACACACACACACACACACACACAACAACAACAACAACACAACACACACACCAACCTCTTCATGAATATTTGAGATAATGCACTTATTTTTTTTATTTTAAAAATCTTATTTAACTCAAGCATTGTACCTTGAGCATAGTTTTTATCCGAATAAAACTAAAAGACACAATAAAAAACAACAAATGATGGCATTTGTTGACGATAGTGTGTACCAGTGTGTGGACCTGTGCGTGGACCTATGTGTGCACCTATGTGTGCACCTATATGTGTACCTGTGTGTGCACCTATGTGTGTGCACCTATGTGTGTGGACCTGTGTGTGCACCTGTGTGTGTGTACCTGTGCAGCCAAACCGACCTGTTCTGCGTGCTGAAAGCCTACACGCTGCACAACCCCCAGGATGGCTACTGTCAAGCCCAGGCCCCCATCGCCGCTGTGCTGCTGATGCACATGCCAGCCGAGCAGGCCTTCTGGTGTCTAGTTGCCATCTGTGATAAATACGTCACTGGCTATTTCAGCCCGGGTCTTGTGAGTTACTTAGCTTCTTCTTTATTAAAAAAAAAAAAAAAAAAAAAAAAAAAAAAATCTCTTAGAAATAATCGTTTGACATGTTCCTTATTTCCTTCTTCTTCTTCTTCTTTTTTTTTTTTTTTTTTTTTTGCTATCAGAAAATATCATTTGACTGAGATAATTACTTGAGAAAGAGGATTAGAGAGATATATTATGTTCTAAATCTGTATCTCAAATATCTGGTAGGGTTTTTGTATTTAAAAAGACAGGTCTGTTTTCATGTGTGTTTTGTAAAAAGACAGGTGTGTTTTGATGTGTGTTTTGTAAAAAGATGGGTATGTTTTGATGTGTGTTTAGTGAAAAGAGGGTATGTTTTGGTGTGTGTTTGGTAAAAAGACAGGTCAATTTTCATGTGTGTTTTTCCTCCTCTGCAGGAAGCTATTCAGCTGGATGGGGAGGTGCTGTTTGGTCTGGTGAAGAAAACATCCCCTGCCATCTACAAACACTTGGTGAGACTGCACTCCTCACACCTGGTTAATACAGGTTCTAACAGTTAAGAGAGACAGAGAGAGAGAGAAAGCAGCAGGGGTGAGACAGAGAGAGAGAGAGAGCAGCAGGGGTGAGACAGACACAGAGAGAGAGAGAGAGAGAGAGAGAGAAAGCAGCAGGGGTGAGACAGAGAGAGAGAGAGAGAGAGAGAAAGCAGCAGGGGTGAGACAGACAGAGAGAGAGAGAGAGAGAAAGCAGCAGGGGTGAGACACAGAGTGAGAGAGAGAAAGCAGCAGGGGTGAGACAGAGAAAGAGAAAGCAGGGCTTAGACAGATAGAGAGAGAGAAAGCAGCAGGGCTGAGACAGAGAGAGAGAGAAAGAGAGAATGCAGCAGGGCTGAGACAGAGAGAGAGAGCGAGAGAAAGCAGCAGAGGTGAGACAGAGAGAGAAAGAGAGAAAGCAGCAGGGGTGAGACAGACAGAGAGAGAGATATACAGATACGGATAATTTATTCATGTATAGGCCATTGCCCCTCATGAAGGGGTACATACACATGATCATGTAAGAAAAACAACAAGAAATAAGCAGTCATGTCATCAAGAACAAACTTCAGTATTCTAAGACATCAGAGTTGATCGCAGTCTGAATGCTTTAAAGATTAAACAAATAAACTGACAAATTGCAAATGGTCTGTTCATGCTGAGAAGCCATGAGTAATGCTAATCTATGCTGACTGTGAAATTTACAGAATTTGGATGTTATATACCTTGTCCTTAAGTCATGCAGGACAGGACAAGTTAGGACGAAATGTACTTCATTTTCTTCCTCCTTGTTGCAAAGTTTACACCTTAGATCAGTTGCATTATATATTCTATATCGGTAATAATGTACTGCAATATCAGAAATAACAAGCCTAAATCTTGCCATTGATTACTTTAAGTGTCGATCTATGTTTAAAAATAAATACGTTTTGACACCCGGTATGGTGCAGAATGTTCTGTAAACATTAAATCTCTCGCTATTACTAATATGAAAATCCCATTCCTGCCATCTACATGCAACTACCCTTTCTTTAAATACTGTAAGAAATTCGTCACTACTCTCTACGCCTTGGTTTAACCAAACGTAACCAAATCCAGATATATACAGTTTACAGCGGATGTTCGAAACCCAGTTTCTTTTGTCACGTGCATCCAGATCGAGCAAGGTTCGATATGATTTGTGCGGTAATCTAGACGCATTCATTCTCGTTAACTAAGCCAATAACTAATACATCTTATACATGAATTTATATAAATAGGGTACCACAGAGAGAGAGAGAGAGAGAGAAAGCAGCAGAGGTGAGACAGAGAGAGAGAAAGAGAGAGAGAGAGAGAAAGCAGCAGAGGTGAGAGAGAGAGAGAGAAAGCAGCAGGGGTGAGAGAGAGAGAGAGAGAGAGAAAGCAGCAGGGGTGAGAGAGAGAGAGAGAGAAAGCAGCAGGGGTGAGACAGAGAGAGAAAGAGAGAGAGAGAGAGAAAGCAGCAGAGGTGAGACAGAGAGAGAGAGAGAGAGAGAGAGAAAGCAGCAGGGGTGACAGACAGACAGACAGAGAGAGAAAGCAGCAGAGGTGAGACAGACAGAGAGAGAGAGAAAGCAGCAGGGGTGAGACAGACAGACAGACAGAGAGAGAGAGAAAGCAGCAGGGGTGAGACAGAGACAGAGAGAGAGAGAGAAAGCAGCAGAGGTGAGACAGACACAGAGAGAGAGAAAGCAGCAGGGGTGAGACAGACAGACAGACAGACAGAGAGAGAGAGAGAGAGAAAGCAGCTGGGGTGTGAACAGTTTCAGTGTGGTGTGTTTCAGAAAAAGCAGAGTGTGGACCCTATCATGTATATGACAGAGTGGTTCATGTGTCTCTTCACCCGTAACCTGTCCTGGGGATGTGTGCTGCGTCTCTGGGACATCTTCTTCTGTGAGGGTGAGTCAGTCAGTGTGTGCTGTGTGCTGCGTCTCTGGGACATCTTCTTTTGTGAGGGTGAGTCAGTCAGTGTGTGCTGCGTCTCTGGGACATCTTCTTTGTGAGGGTGAGTCAGTCAGTGTGTGCTGTGTCTCTGGGACATCTTCTTTTGTGAGGGTGAGTCAGTCAGTGTGTGCTGTGTGCTGCGTCTCTGGGACATCTTCTTTGTGAGGGTGAGTCAGTGTGTGCTGTGTCTCTGGGACATCTTCTGTGAGGGTGAGTCAATCAGTGTGTGCTGTGTCTCTGGGACATCTTCTTTGTGAGGGTGAGTCAATCAGTGTGTGCTGTGTCTCTGGGACATCTTCTGTGAGGGTGAGTCAGTCAGTGTGTGCTGTGTGCTGTGTCTCTGGGACATCTTCTTTGTGAGGGTGAGTCAATCAGTGTGTGCTGTGTCTCTGGGACATCTTCTTTGTGAGGGTGAGTCAGTCAGTGTGTGCTGGGTCTGTGGGACATCTTTTGTGAGGGTGAGTCAGTCAGTGTGTGCTGTGTCTGTGGGACATCTTCTTTGTGAGGGTGAGTCAGTCAGTGTGTGCTGTGTGCTGCGTCTCTGGGACATCTTCTTTGTGAGGGTGAGTCAGTCAGTGTGTGCTGTGTCTCTGGGACATCTTCTTTTGTGAGGGTGAGTCAGTCAGTGTGTGCTGCGTCTGTGGGACATCTTCTTTTGTGAGGGTGAGTCAGTCAGTGTGTGCTGTGTCTGTGGGACATCTTCTGTGAGGGTGAGTCAGTCAGTCAGTCAATGTGGGGCTGTGTCTGTTTCTCTGGGACATCTTCTGTGATGGTCAGTCAGTCAGTGTGTGCTGCGTCTGTGGGACATCTTCTGTGAGGGTGAGTCAGTCAGTCAGTCAATGTGGGGCTGTGTCTGTTTCTCTGGGACATCTTCTGTGAGGGTCAGTCAGTCAGTGTGTGCTGTGTGCTGTGTCTCTGGGACATCTTCTGTGAGGGTGAGTCAGTCAGTGTGTGCTGTGTCTCTGGGACATCTTCTGTGAGGGTGAGTCAGTCAGTGTGTGCTGTGTCTCTGGGACATCTTCTGTGAGGGTGAGTCAGTCAGTGTGTGCTGTGTGCTGTGTCTCTGGGACATCTTCTTTGTGAGGGTGAGTCAATCAGTGTGTGCTGTGTCTCTGGGACATCTTCTTTGTGAGGGTGAGTCAGTCAGTGTGTGCTGGGTCTGTGGGACATCTTTTGTGAGGGTGAGTCAGTCAGTGTGTGCTGTGTCTGTAGGACATCTTCTGTGAGGGTGAGTCAGTCAGTGTGTGCTGTGTGCTGCGTCTCTGGGACATCTTCTTTGTGAAGGTGAGTCAGTCAGTGTGTGCTGCGTCTGTGGGACATCTTCTTTTGTGAGGGTGAGTCAGTCAGTGTGTGCTGCGTCTGTGGGACATCTTCTGTGAGGGTGAGTCAGTCAGTCAGTCAATGTGGGGCTGTGTCTGTTTCTCTGGGACATCTTCTGTGATGGTCAGTCAGTCAGTGTGTGCTGCGTCTGTGGGACATCTTCTGTGAGGGTGAGTCAGTCAGTCAGTCAATGTGGGGCTGTGTCTGTTTCTCTGGGACATCTTCTGTGAGGGTGAGTCAGTCAGTGTGTGCTGTGTGCTGCGTCTCTGGGACATCTTCTTTTGTGAGGGTGAGTCAGTCAGTGTGTGCTGCGTCTGTGGGACATCTTCTTTTGTGAGGGTGAGTCAGTCAGTGTGTGCTGTGTCTCTGGGACATCTTCTGTGAGGGTGAGTCAGTCAGTCAGTCAATGTGGGGCTGTGTCTGTTTCTCTGGGATATCTTCTGTGATGGTCAGTCAGTCAGTGTGTGCTGCGTCTGTGGGACATCTTCTGTGAGGGTGAGTCAGTCAGTCAGTCAATGTGGGGCTGTGTCTGTTTCTCTGGGACATCTTCTGTGAGGGTGAGTCACTCAGTCAGTGTGTGCTGTGTCTCTGGGACATCTTCTGTGAGGGTCAGTCAGTCAGTGTGGGGCTGTGTCTGTGGGACATCTTCTGTGAGGGTCAGTCAGTCACTCAGTGTGGGGGTGGCCAGTTAACACGCTTTCTCAGCATGGTAGGCACTGTCGTTTTAGTGTGTGGAACAGGTGTGACGCTTTTCTTTCTGAACTAAGTGCAGACTGTATCGTGTTAGAGTGTGGAGGAAGTGTTATGTATTGCATCCTGAACTAAATACACACTGTTTCGTCTATGTATGTTGTAGAAGTTTGTAACGTTATTGTTTCCTGAACTCATTGTGTACTGTCTTGTCTGTGTGTGGAAGACGTGTGATGCATTGCATTCTGAACTTAGTATGTACCTTATTGTCTTAGTGTGTGAAAGAAGCAGCAAAGCAGAAATAAGAATTCGCATTGGCACAGCCACTGCAGCCATGACCAAACTGAACAGAGTGTGGAAAAGTAACATCCGATTCTCCACAAAATTCAAACTCTACAAAGCCCTGGTAGTCTCCATTGTACTGTATGGTTGCGATGCATGGACACTGACAGCCGAAACTGAAAGGAAGATCCAGGCCTTCGAGAACAAATGCCTGAGGAAGCTCCTTCCAATTCCCTGGATTGAGCACAGGACCAACGAACATGTACGGAGCAGAATTGAGAACCTTGCTGGGCCTCAGGAACCTCTCCTTTCAACTGTGAAGAGACGCAAGCTGATATGGTTTGGACACAACACTCGACACACCAGCTTGTCCAAAACAATCATGCAAGGCACCATCGAGGGCGGGAGAAGAAGAAGAAGAAGACAGCGGAAGAACTGGCATGAGAACATCAAACAATGGACCGGACTCCACACACGTGAGCAGCTGCCAGCGGCTGCCGACAGAGACAGATGGAGAAGGGAGGTTGCGTCTGCGGTCCTCAGGCTTCCCCCAACGACTACTTGTCGTTATGGGCCTGAGGTTGAGGTTGAGGTGAAAGAAGTGTGAGACACATTGCTTTCTGAAGTTTGTACATACCTTATTGTCTTAGTTTTTGGAATAAGTTTGCTTTCTGAAAGTGCTTCATACTGTTTCGTCTTACTGTGTGGAAGATGGGCCATGCTTGGCATTCTAACATGGTACGTTCTGTATTGTTTTATTGTGTGGAAGACGTGATGTCTTGCATTTTGAACACAGTACGCACTGTATCATCTTAGTGTTTGGAGTAAGTGTGCAGCGCATTGCTTCCTGAAATATGCTACATACTGTATCGTCTTATTGTGTGGAAGATGTGTCATGCTTTGCATTCTTACATGCTACGTACTGTATCGTCTTTGTTTTTGGAAGATGTGTGTACTTTGTATTGCATCATCTTAGTGTGTGGAAGAAGTGTGCAACGCATTGCTATCTGAACCTGGTACGTTCTGTATCATTTTGTTAGTGTGTCAGAAGTGTGCAACGCATTGCTATCTGAACCTGGTACGTTCTGTATCGTTTTGTCAGTGTGTCAGAAGTGTGCAACGCATTGCTGTCTGAACTTGGTACGTTCTGTATCGTTTTGTTAGTGTGTCAGAAGTGTGCAACGCATTGCTGTCTGAACTTGGTACGTTCTGTATCGTTTTGTTGCTAATGTGGAGTTTATTTTGAGAAACTAAGTGGTTGAAATAGTTTACCACTGTGATATTTCTTAGCTATATACAATGTTTTAAGTTTTCAGAATTAAATTTCCTTTGTGGATCAGAGAAAGACAAAAAAATTCAACCCACTGTTGGATCAGTGATATTTTTTCAGATAGTTTCCAAATTATCACTGGTTTAGTGGAAATCATGTTTGGCAGATTCTTGTTTCATTAAGTCGTGGTTGGAAAATCAATGCTATTTTTTGTCAGCAGTGGAAACGAAAAAAAAGTTTTTAATTCAAAACCAAAGTGCAAACCATATATTTTCATATTTACTTACTTTATTTATAATGACATTTTCTTTTTTGACTCACTTGTGTAAACAAAGTGAGCCTATGTTTTAACCCGGTGTTCAGTTGTCTGTGTATGTGCGTGTGTGTGTCCGTGGTAAACTTTAACATTGACATTTTCTCTGCAAATACTTTGTCAGTTGACACCAAATTAGGCATAAAAATAGAAAAAAATTCATTTTTTTTCCCAGACATCTTTTTTAAAACAATATTGCACCTCTGGGATGGGCACAAAAAAATAAGAAATGAAGCCTAATTTTTTGCAAACTGCTTTTACTGCTATATTTATATTTTTTTGTATTCTCTAAACTTGGCACTTTGATCTGATATTCTGACACAACAACAAGAGCAGTCATTATTATCATTTTTTGTTCAAACAGGAACTTCTTTTGCTAAGCATGGAAGTTTTATTTATTTTGCAAACGTTTTGGTGCAGATAGTAAAGAAGGGAAATTACTCTGTAATTAATGCTAGGGGACTTAATTTGCTTTAAACTGATCTTATCTTAAACATTACATTTTGAAATTATACTCAATACATAAAAAGCTTGTGTGTTTTACTCTCAGTGTACAGGGCTTTCACTATGTTCATTCGCCCAAGTGGTCTTTTTCGGAAAATACTAAAATCAATACGACGAGTGGACTTTACAGATCTGTTGGCTGAGCCCTAAAGGTCATGGGCAAAAATCAGTTGTGTACACATATTTATACACATTCAAAGCGCCTGCTCATATTCTTCGCGAACGCGAACGACGCCATTTTGTTTCAAGTTGTTGACCTGCCCGTTCAATCCTATATTCAATGGACAATACACGATAACATGTGATGGAAAGTTGGAGAAGGAGACCGTTAAATATTTATTCAGAGAAAGATTTGTGAACGCCTCATCACTTACTGGATTATGCCCCAAACTGCCATAAAAATATTCACAGAATCAGTCGGAATTCACAGTTAAAAATTGTAAATCATGCGAGTTAATACCCTTGAATTGATCACGATGAAACGAAAAAATTTCCAGTCTGACTTCTCAAAATGAAGTCCTTTTCACTTCTTATGACATTTAGAAGTACTTGTACTTGGCTCTACATGTTATTAGTTTAACAAAATACTAAATTTTCATATCAACTTTAAAACTATAAAACTAGAATGAACATAAAAGAGAAATTGAATCGACCGTGTCGTACTACATTCCTGGCGGGTGTAACTAAACTTGTGCATCTATCTAGATCTAGTGAAAACGGCTAAATGTTGCAGTGTGATTGCGGCGATAGCCATTAAAAAGAATTTTTAATTGCCCTTAAAGATTTTTTTAATGCCCAAGATACACCAGAATAATATGATTTAAACAGCGTTCTCACTGCGAATACCGCAATTGATTTATCAAATATTAAATTTCAGAACGTCAGTTAAGGAGCCACGATAGTGTAATGGATAAGGCAGTTTCTTCTCACCCAAACACGCGGGGTTCGAATCTGGTTAGGACTTTTTTTTCTTTTCTTTTTTTTTTAAAATGTGAAGCTTTATAATAACAAATACAGAACACATTTTAACGAAGTGTATCACAAGTGAGTCTTGAAGGCCTTGCCTCTCTTGTTATGTTTGTTTTTGCATTCAATATCTCATATGTTGGTTATAGTGGTCAGAAAATCTGAAAAGTGACAGGTTTCTTGTTTGTTTTCGAATTAGTTTTTTGTTGTTGTAAATCTGAATCAGAGGTTAAGAGTGTGGAGGGGGGCCAGGGTGGGGGGTATACAAAGTTTGAGACATTTTTTAGGAAGGGGGTGGTGGGGGGTTAAGGGGGGGTGGGGGGGTGTGTGTTTTTTTTACATCAAAAGTGGAAACTCAAGTTTGTTTTGTTTTTTGTTGTTGTTTTTGAATCACAGGTGGAGACTTTAATTTTTTTGTTTGTTGTTTTTTTCTCCTACATGAGAGGTGGTGAGCGTCGCTGTGTTGTCTGTGTGTTCAGGGGTCAAGGTGTTGTTCCGCACCGCCCTGCTGGTTCTACGCACAGTGCTGGGCACATCTGAGAAGTTGGCCGAGTGCCCGTCCTTCTACGAGACGCTGGAGAAACTGCGGCTACGACAGATGCCTCCAGAACTTCTGGATGAAGAGTACATCACCAGGGAGGTGGGTGGTTGATGGGGGGTGAGGGTTGGGGATCATGGGGTGTGGGGGGGGGGGGGAGGGATGAGGATGAAGTGTTAACATGCAAATATTTTTGTTTTAGGTATGACAGTTGAGTGCTGTTGTATTCATTATTTTGGTAGTTGATAGGGTTATTCTTGTTAGACTGCTTTTAGCGTTCTAAGCAGTGTTTGATATATATATATATTGATAGAGATATTCATATTGATATATCCATGAGTGTGATTGGTTGTTATTTGAATTTTCTTGATTGTTTTTTCTTTCGTGTTGTACTTGATTTGTGAAGTGCTGTGAGCCACTGTGCGAGGGAACAGGGCTATAGAAGAGCACTTAATTGTCTTTTCTTTCGTGTTATTTGATTTGTGAAGTGCTGTGAGCCACTGTGCGAGGGAACAGGGCTGTAGAAGAGCACTTAATTGTTTTTTCTTTCGTGTTATTTGATATGTGAAGTGCTGTAAGCCACTGTGCGAGGGAACAGGGCTATAGAAGAGCACTTAATTGTTTTTCTTTCGTGTTGTATTTGATTTGTGAAGTGCTGTGAGCCACTGTGCGAGGGAACGGGGCTATAGAAGAGCACTTAATTGTTTTTCTTTCGTGTTGTATTTGATATGTGAAGTGCTGTGAGCCACTGTGCGAGGGAACAGGGCTATAGAAGAGCACTTAATTGTTTTTTCTTTCGTGTTGTATTTGATTTGTGAAGTGCTGTGAGCCACTGTGCGAGGGAACAGGGCTATAGAAGAGCACTTAATTGTTTTTTCTTTCGTGTTGTATTTGATTTGTGAAGTGCTGTGAGCCACTGTGCGAGGGAACAGGGCTGTAGAAGAGCACTAAGCTCATTCTTCCCCACAGCTACATGTCTGCTACAACTCTCCTGGACCAACACTACATGAGACCACTGCAGAAGTAGTGTTGTTCATTAAAATGGTGAAAATCAGTGGAGAATTGTTGATTTAATTGGTCAAAGCTTCGTTTTCATGCTTCACGGAATCTGTAAACAGCTCAGTTTATAGCATCAACTGTACCAAGCAAGAATAAATGAAATTAGAATAGTGTGTTGGTGTGAGAATACTCTTCCAGGTCCACAGGGGAAGTAACCTTGGTATGAGTTAACTTTTACCTGGAGTAGGATGAGGTGATCATTATCTATCTATCTATATTGTTTTGTTTTTGTTTATTTTTCTTTGAAATGACTTCTTGCTTTCCATGTCCGTTCTGCAGGCACTACGAATCAACCTCACGGACCGAGACATGGCCAGAGAGCATCAAAAGCAGATATTGCGACGCCGGTCCACCAAGGAGAAGGGAGGCAAGAGCGACAAGAAAAAGAAAACTTGACAAAATGCACACGCCACACCCCCCCCCCCCCCCCAAAAAGGGGAGATTCCCCAGAGCCATCAGTCAGCTTCAAGCTTCCTTCCTACCTGTGTCGGAAAGGGAACGCTCCTGAAGGGAGTGTTTTTTACGCTGCTGGATCAAAGAGACCCATCCACAGACATTGTTATAGTCTGTGTGCGTTTGTCGAGGCACTATGTGTCAGTGCCGTTTCAAAAAGTGTACTGCAGTGCATTGTTAACATCCAGTGATCTAAAGCAAAAAAAACCATTTATCATGAAAGGTAGTTCGTTCATTTCATTGTCATTTTTGTTCACTATGGGCAAATTTTACCATGTTGATATTTTTTCTTTCTTTTCTTTTCTTTTTTTTATTTTTTTAATGTATTTTAGTTTTACATGTATTTATATTTTTTCTATCAAGTTCTTTTGAATATTTTAGATAGATACGGTATTTAGACAACTCTCCATCAATCCTGTTTTCCCCTAACTCGCCATACAACTTCCTGCCTTCTGCCCTCTTTTTATGTATATATGTTTTTAACTGATAACACTCACATCTGAAAATAATGAATATTTTAACTAGATGCCTACAATTACATAATACTGTAACTAGATCCCAACATTTACGTAATAAGTAGATGCCAGCAATCACATACTTTAACTGGATGCCTACGGTCAGACAATACTTTAACAAGATGCCTACGATCTCATAAGACTTTTAACTAGGTGCCTACAATCACATTATACTTAAAATAGATGCCTGAAATCACAGTGTACTTAAACTAGATGCCTACAATCACACAGTACTTTAACTAGCTGCCTACACTCACACAATACTTTAACTAGATGCCTACAATCACACAACACTTTAACTAGATGCCTACAATCACACAGTACTTTCACTAGATGCCTACAATCACACAATACTTTAACTAGATGCCTACAATCACCAGTGTGTGTGAAGGGACATTGTACAGAATTTCTTCCTTACAATGTACAGAAAATGTCCATGCTGGGAAGCTGTAGCTCTAACAGTAAGGAGTTCCAAGAGATGACTTGATTCTATTCCATGGCTCATGCAAGGTTTGTTTTTTTTATATCACAATATTCAACCACCTTTCAGAAACATTTGATAGTCTATTAAGGGCTTGGAATATTTTGCGGCTGAGCTTCATTTTTTTTGCTAACCAAAAAGATGTTTTTTCTCCTTTAGTAATACCAAGAGTTAAAATTAAAACCTTGTACAAACCTTGGTAATTTTTTGAGGCCATAGCAGCTGTTTTTGATTTATACGCCTGAGCAGAGAATTATGTTGTACAGGACAGATTCAGACCCCTGCCTGCAGGACTGGGTCATGGTATATTATAAGTAACTGAATGTAATTTTATGGGGAAAAAATTGACTTTCAGACCCAACACGGGCATGTCACTCTTTACAAATTCTTAATAAGACTTTTAACATCTGTCCTATTACCCAAACTATTGAAGGCAATAGTATGAATAAAGTATATATCACTTTGTTACATTCCTACATCAAAGTTTTTAGAAATAATCATCATACAATGGAACTTAGAAAAGACACTTCCACTCACACACATTTGATTATAACGTACTCCCTTCAAGTTGGTTACAACACACATTACAGACACACAGACAACAGGACACTTCCACTCACACACATTTGATTATGACGTACTCCCTTCAAGTTGGTTACAACACACATACAGACAACAGAGAGAGAGAGAGAAAAAAAAACAACAACAGCTCACAGTGCACCTCCCCCCTTTCACTCGCTGTGAAACACCCCCCACTCCACACACACACTTCACCACCATCCCACACCACGGAAGGTCAAGGGAGTTAATTCTTCTTCACGTTCTTGCCCAGCAGAGGACTTTTCTGCTGTGCTTAGTGAAACAGAGCGTGCTGTTTGGACGTACAGCATACGTCGGCATCGGCCCCATGTGTTTTGATGTCGTATGATGTGAGTCAGTAGCGCAGTTATGGGGTTTACAACAAAGTGTCTAGCATTGATTTAGTGGTGTAGTTATGAGGTTTACAACAAAGTGTCTAGCATTGATTTAGTGGTGTAGTTATGGGGTTTACAACAAAGTGTCTAGCATTGATTTAGTGGTGTAGCAACGCATGTAGACTGGTTGGAGTTAAAAGAAACAAACAAGACCCCAAAACAACTGTTCTGCAATGTTGTGATGCATGCATGTTCCCTGACACATATCTGAGTGTGGTTATCACACAGTGTTTGTGGGTCTGGACTGAATGTGATGAACGAAGGAGAACGTTGTGACAAGAAACACACGTGGGAGTTATTGTGTGTCTACTGATTGTTGTTATTAGTCATTCCTTTCATGTGTGCTTCTGAGTGAGAGATGATGAGTAGAACTGGTCAGTGAGTGAATCTGATGATCATGCATCACTGAAGAAAGAAATCAACAGATCATCATCGTCTTTAAGGACGTTACACTTGTGATTTAGTCCATTTACCTTGATCACTGTGTGTGTGTGTGTGTGTGCACGTGTGCATGTATGTATATGCGTGCCTATGTGTGTGCGCTTGTGTGTAGTGTGTGTGTACATATAACAATATAAAAGATGCACAAATTTTGTAGGTGAAAAGCAATGCTTTTGTAAATAGATGTGGTTAGATGTCAGTAAGCCTATTTGACAGTTTTTGTGCATTTACCTGTGGAAAAGAGAGAGAGAGACTGGACGGATGAGAATCGGGGTAAATGGAAGAATGTGGTTTTTTTGTTGTTGTTTTTTTTAGTTTTTTTTTTAGCGTAAATCTGTAAAAGTTCAAACGGAGCTTGGAAGGCAAGCATTTGATGGTACAGATAGATCTAGTTACATTTCACATTTTGAAGAGTACCTCTTTTTCTTTCCTTTTAAAAAAAAAAAAAAAAAATTTTTTTTTTTAAATTTTATTTTATTTTATATTTTTTTCGATAGCTCCATGTCTTTTTTTAATTGTTACTAAAATAAGTGCTTGAAAATGTGGATACGGTTATTTTTGCTGTTGTTACAATTAATAGATGCACTGTGGTGATGGGAAGCAGGTTTCTCTTGTTATCGTTGTGTTTCCCACATCCTCTTTTGACCATTTTTAAATGAAAATCTCTCTCTCTCAATCTCTCTCTCTAATGAAGGGATAGTCTTGAGATGGCCTTTGTGGTCGGCGAGACTCTAAACACCATAATTTGATTTGAGTTGGCTCTCTCTCTCTCTCTCTCTCTCTCTCTCTCTCCCCCTCCCCCCCAAGTACTGATAATGATAATAGATGTAGGTAGAAGGTCTGAACTGCTTACCTTGCTTCTTGCTGCTGGCTTCAGAATTGATTCACCTGGAAAACAAAAATTGCCACAATGAAGAACAGGCAGTTTATCTCTCATTTAATAAAAAAACAAACAAACAAACAAACCAAAAAAAACAACAACAGAAAAACAACACCTGCAAAAAACACAAAAGCAAGAAAGTAGAGAGGGTTTTGGTTGGGGTGCTTTCAGGAATTAACTGGTTGTTGGGAGTGATGTGAAGTGGTACTTGACACATTTTTATGTAAACAGTATACATAGTGTAATCAAAACAACTTTGTTAGTTTCAGTGATCAAAACAGCTCTTTCTTGTTTTGTTTCACATTTTCCTGTGTTGCCAGTACAAATACTTCAGAAAAATGAACAAAACACCCCAACAAATTATGTTTGATTTTCTTTTGCAAATAATAATTTCTAATTTCCATCCCACATTCTGAAGGTATTTGTTTCCTTTTTCCTTAACCAGAATCTAGCACACACCCCCAAAAAAGCCAGAGTAAAGTCCATCAGTGGAGTTCCAGCCACAATCATCTTGTCCCAGTGTCAGTGGGCACTGAAGTCTGGAAGGCTGAGGGAAAAGAGAACCATTTCCATGACTGGAAAAGCCTTTGAACAAAGTCTTACCCTTCAGTGTCTGGAAAAATCTTGGAATTCGAATAAAAGTCTTGACCAGTGCTGTTCAAAGAGCTTAATGCATTAAAATATATACATGTATATATGATAATAAAAAATAAGTAAAGAATGGAAAATTAAAAAAGTGAAAATTGAACATCAATATCAGGATATCCACTGATCACTTTGATCAGCAAGTGTAGCAGATGAATTTCTCCTTGGGTTTAGCTTTGTTTTGGGTATGGAACATTTTCAGTCTGGTCTGGAAAAAGTATGGATTTGTTTGGGTTTTTTTTTTTTTTTTGGTCACGTGTGTGAACTGGGCTCCACGGTGATGTGCATGGACTACTGACTTTCTTTGTGCACTTCATTCTGCACTCCTGGGCTTTGTTCTGCACTCATGGGCTTTGTCTTCATTCAGACTGTTTCCAAGAGTCCCCTACACGTTTCACGGTTTGTCGTTACCATAGTTATGGGCTGGCACCGTGACAGATCAGTAAGGCGATGGACTTCTGATGCGGTGTTCACCAGTGATCAGGGTCAAGGCCCCGTTTCAACGTGGTGTTGTGTCCTTGGGAAAGGTGCTGTACTCTGCTTTTCCTCACTCCACCCTGGTGGGAATGGGTACATAACTTTGTTTGGGAAGGTTCAATCGGCGGAAGGAGAGGATTGGGCGCCATGTTCCTATGCTGATTGCTGGACACACTGTCAGATCACTGCCAGATGTCAGATCACTGCCTGGGTGGCTGATAAAGCGATGGGACCTATCCAGTGGATGTCAAATCACTGCCTGGGTGGCTGATAAAGCGATGGGACCTATCCAGTGGATGTCAGATCACTGCCTGGGTGGCTGATAAAGCGATGGGACCTGTCCAGTGGATGTCAAATCACTGCCTGGGTGGCTGATAAAGCGATGGGACCTGTCCAGTGGATGTCAGATCACTGCCTGGGTGGCTGATAAAGGTATGGGACCTGTCCAGTGGATGTCAGATCACTGCCTGGGTGGCTGATAAAGCGATGGGACCTGTCCAGTGGATGTCAGATCACTGCCTGGGTGGCTGATAAAGCGATGGAACCTGTCCAGTGGATGTCAGATCACTGCCTGGGTGGCTGATAAAGCGATGGGACCTGTCCAGTGAATGTCAAATCACTGCCTGGGTGGCTGATAAAGCGATGGGACCTGTCCAGTGAATGTCAAATCACTGCCTGGGTGGCTGATAAAGCGATGGGACCTGTCCAGTGGATGTCAAATCACTGCCTGGGTGGCTGATAAAGCGATGGGACCTGTCCAGTGAATGTCAAATCACTGCCTGGGTGGCTGATAAAGCGATGGGACCTGTCCAGTGAATGTCAAATCACTGCCTGGGTGGCTGATAAAGCGATGGGACCTGTCCAGTGAATGTCAAATCACTGCCTGGGTGGCTGATAAAGCGATGGGACCTGTCCAGTGGATGTCAAATCACTGCCCAGATGGCTGATAAAGCTATGGGACCTTAACTTTATTTTATCCACATTAATTATGCAATGCACTAATCAGCACTGTATGAAATGACTGTTGCTCTGTGGGAGAACGTCATTTTATTGATAACTGACCATAATCACATTCCTAATCAGAACCAAGGTTGCTGACATATCTAATGTAATGTTTTGTGGTGGTTGATGATAATGCTGACATTAGTGTAGTGCGCAGAGACTTCATTTGTATATATGTGATATATATCGAAAGTCAGTGAGAGATACAGAGGGAAAGAATGGAGAGTTGTCATCTGTTTCTTTGTGTGTGTGTGAGTGTGCATGTGTAATACACACTAATGTTGGTTCATATATCTAAAGCTATTTCATTCGAAATATCTAGGCTATTAGAAAGCCGAACTATTTTATTGTGAACAACATGATGTTTTCATTCCTTTTTATCATATTTGCTTTTACAGTTGATTTGACTTTGAGAGAGTTTACAGTGTGTTCCAGTTTTCACCTGTTTTTGTTGTTGTTTTTTTCAAAAGAGGTCTTGAAAATCAAATAATATTACTTTTTAATATTCATACCACCCCAAAATGTGAACATTGAAGAACAGAGATGAATTTTCTCTCAGTACCAGAACAAAAATTTAAAAAAAGAAGAAAAGAATTTGGTATAGCATATACAATGAAACCACCTGTGTGTGAGATCAAATTTATATCTAGTCAAGTTATTTTGCTATGTGTGATACACTGATGTTCCTAAGACTCCTAAAACCCGACTCAATGTTTGTCACATTTGTAAGATTTCCTCCTGTTCCCCAGTGTCCAGATATAATGCTACTGAAGCTTGTTAATTAATGCTTGTACCTTGGTCTTATTTCTTCTATTCCCCAGTGTCCAGATATAATGCTACTGAAGCTTGTTGGTTAATGCTTGTACCTTGGTCTTATTTCTTCTATTCCCCAGTGTCCAGATATAATGCTACTGAAACTGGTTGGTTAATGCTTGTACCTTGGTCTTATTTCTTCTATTCCCCAGTGTCCAGATATAATGCTACTGAAGCTTGTTAATTAATGCTTGTACCTTGGTCTTATTTCTTCTATTCCCCAGTGTCCAGATATAATGCTACTGAAACTGGTTGGTTAATGTTTGTACCTTGGTCTTATTTCTTCTATTCCCCAGTGTCCAGATATAATGCTACTGAAGCTTGTTAATTAATGCTTGTACCTTGGTCTTATTTCTTCCTTAGCTGTTTGCCATTCTGAGGTGTGTTTCACCATGTGTCAAGTAACGTGGTCCTGCTTTTTCTTGTTAAAAGCTGTGCTGTTAAACTGAATTTGTTATTTTTCGTAGCACTTTTAAAATTAGCATGAGCCATGCATTTAAAAAGCTTTAAAAGTAGACAGCTCTGCTTGAAGTTCATGTATATTTAAAAGCTTTGAAAATAGATAATTCTGCTTGGAGTTATGTATAGCTTTAAGAAAGATATAGATTGCTTCTCACTACTGTTTAGTGAAAACTTCACAATCTCATGTTCAGTGTTTATGTATAAATCAAATGTCATACTGTTCTTGAAAATAATTGTACACTCATATATTAATTTGCAGAGCTTCAGTGTCTAATTATACTGGATTAATGTGCATTATGAGGCTTTAAAAAAATTAATATATATATAGAAATGTGTAACACTATTAGACTAGTTTATTACACAGCAATAATTCCTTTGTAAAAACAAACAAGCATTCATTCACTATGCAGTGTTTGGAAGACAGTGACATAAATTTGCTGTGAAAATATATATGAAAAACAAAAGCATAGGCTTACTTTGAAAATTTCCAAGTTCAAGGGTGTCAAACTGTTAGTTCAAGCAAAATCTGCGGATGATCACTCAGTTTGAATACCTGCCTGTTAATTATTCAGGCTATGTTTTGCGTGATTATTCAGAATGTTTTCAAGTAAGGTGTGTGTGTTAGACATTTGAATTTTTATGTTTGACTCATTATTACTGAAAGAGAGGGGGGGGGGTGGGAGGGGGAAGGGGAGGGGAGAGGGGTGGAGAGAATGAAATGGAGTCCTGTCATCATGGACCACCAAGTCTTCTTCTCACGTCATGTTTGTCAGCTGTGCTAAGAAGAGGGACAAATTTTGCTCTTTTTTGTGCCTTTTTGTTGTTGTACCTTTTCCTTTTGAACCCCCACCCATCCCTTGCCTATTCCTCCCCCACACCGACCCCCTGTCTCTCTCTTTCATACAGGCCTGAATTTATGTTGTCAGTTTATCAGGAAATCTTTTGTGGAAAAGCATGTCCCTTTCTGACCCAGTATGATTTGTACTGTTGTGTGAACCTTTCCCCTCTCCTGCTTTGTCAGTATACAGCATCAGTCACAACCTGCTCAAATTCAGGAACAAGTGAACAAAATTCAGCTCACGCAGCGGAAATTATTGTGCTAAAATTCATAGGTTTCAAGTCGCAAAATGAAGGAAATTTTAGTTCCCAAACCATATGGTAGCCACAATCATTGACCTTCAGACGTGAAGAAGCAAACCTTTGGAGTTCTAACCCAAGGTGTGCAAAGAAATCTTCTGGTTCTGAAAATTATGTTCAAGTCACTACCTTTGAGCAGCCATAGGAATTACACATTCTGAATAAGTTCGTGTTTCATAGCCCACTGAACGCTGTCATGGATTACTGGGTCTTCAACCATACGTATCCTGTCTGCAGGCACACAGACACAAAATGGATTGAGGAAAGTAAAACAAGTCTGTGTTTTGGTTCACTGAGAGGTAGAAAACACAGGCACGACAAGGACGAACGGCTAAGTCTTTGCCTATACTGATAGATTTCAAGAGGAATGCGGGAATGGATAATTCTGTACATATGTTGACTGAAGAGACACAAAGACTATCATCATCATCATCCTTAACCATCAAGGCACTGTTGGTGCTTGAACCCTGACCTCTAGAGACCTTGGAAAGGAAGGCTGATGCACAAACACAAACCGTGCGCTTGTCATGCCAGTCTGTGATAATATTGATGTTTTGTGGACGCACATCCGTTCTGTTGGTGGGAGGTTTTCTGTTGTGTATATTTGTTAAATTTTGTGGATGTATGTCCGTTATACGGTGGGAGGTTTTCTGTTGTGTATATTTGTTACATTAATTTTGTCTGTTCTATGGTGGGAGGTTTTCTGTTGTGTATAGTTGTTCCATTAATTTTGTGGATGTACATCCGTTCTACGGTGGGAGGTTTTCTGTTGTGTATATTTGTTACATTAATTTTGTGGACGTAGGTCTGTTCTAAGGTGGGAGGTTTTCTGTTGTGTATATTTCTTAACATTAACCACCAGCTCTGGGACCACAATGTGTTGTGTATGTTGTTTTGTTGTGGTGGTTGTTAATTTGTCAGTGTGGGACCCTTCATTCCCCTTGCCCCACCCCACACCCCGGGGTTCTTCCAGTGTACACAGTATCCCTGCCTTCTAGAAATTCTGTGCTAAATGTCTCCTTTTCTGTTGCTGTCTTTGTTACTGGCTTTTTCCTCTTTGTTTTCTGTCATCTGGGCCTAGAAAGTTCCACTTTTCTGTCGCTGTCTTTGTTTCTGTCATCAGGGCCTAGAAAGTTCCTCTTTTCTGTCGCTGTCTTTGTTTCTGTCATCAGGGCCTAGAAAGTTCCTCTTTTCTGTCGCTGTCTTTGTTTCTGTCATCGGGGCCTAGAAAGTTCTTTTCTGTTGCTGTCTTTGTTTCTGTCATCTGGGCCTAGAAAGTTCTTTTCTGTCGCTGTCTTTGTTTCTGTCATCAGGGCCTAGAAAGTTCTTTTCTGTTGCTGTCTTTGTTTCTGTCATCAGGGCCTAGAAAGTTCCTCTTTTCTGTTGCTGTCTTTGTTTCTGTCATCAGGGCCTAGAAAGTTCTTTTCTGTTGCTGTCTTTGTTTCTGTCATCTGGGCCTAGAAAGTTCTTTTCTGTCGCTGTCTTTGTTTCTGTCATCAGGGCCTAGAAAGTTCTTTTCTGTTGCTGTCTTTGTTTCTGTCATCAGGGCCTAGAAAGTTCTTTTCTGTTGCTGTCTTTGTTTCTGTCATCAGGGCCTAGAAAGTTCTTTTTCTTTTCTTTCTTTTTCTGCTTTTTTTTCTGCCGTCTCTTCCTTTTTTCTTAAAGAAAAAGAACAGTTCTTTGCCTTTCCTGTCCAATCATATTCTTTGGGGGAGGGGGGGGAGAAAGCCTTGAATTTTTTTTTTTTCCCCTGGACTTGATAATTGAGCACTTCTTACTGTTTAAGTATTGTTATTCTTCTGTGTGTCCAGGAAGTATGAGGTGCCCATTGTCAAGTTGGTTTTTTTTTTTTCATTCCTGTTATTATGTACAAGTTTGGGCATTATGTATGGTTATTTATGTTCAGGTTTGATGTTTGTTTTTGTTTTATTTTGTTAATCTTCTGGTGAAACATTGACAAAATTGTCAATGTCAGAGGCCTAATTTTCTTTCCTTTTTTGTTCTTCTTGTTGTTTTTTTGCTAGTTCTACAGGATTAATATTGACAGTTTTTCAGTCCTAATGTAGCCCTGGGCTATCATATATATGCACCTCATTCTGGAGTAGCCGTATTTGCTACGGAGACACTTGAAAATTGATGACCGTCTCAGATCTTAGGGCTGTGGATCATGAGCTACAGGAAAAGCAACAAAGAAACAAATTGGAGAATATTTGTTTCATGGGTGGACAAAGCTTGCGGAGGATTGGAAGTTATTTGAACAGTGTGCACGTAAGCCTGTAAACGGCTACAGAAGCGTCAAGGTTAAGAAAAAAGACACTGAACTGAAAAGATGGCTGGGCTGTCTGTCACAAGCTACAGTGTGAAAGTGAAAAGATGGCTGTCTGTCACAATCAACAGTGTGAAAGTGAAAAGATGGCTCTGTCACATCGACAGTGTGAAAGTGAAAAGATGGAAGTCTGTCACAACCAACAGTGTGAAAGTGAAAAGATGGCTGTCACATCGACAGTGTGAAAGTGAAAAGATGGCTGGCTGTCACAACCAACAGTGTGAAAGTGAAAAGATGGCTGTCACATCGACAGTGTGAAAGTGAAAAGATGGAAGTCTGTCACAACCAACAGTGTGAAAGTGAAAAGATGGCTGTCACATCGACAGTGTGAAAGTGAAAAGATGGCTGTCTGTCACAACCAACAGTGTGAAAGTGAAAAGATGGCTGTCACATCGACAGTGTGAAAGTGAAAAGATGGAAGTCTGTCACAACCAACAGTGTGAAAGTGAAAAGATGGCTGTCACATCGACAGTGTGAAAGTGAAAAGATGGCTGTCACATCGACAGTGTGAAAGTGAAAAGATGGCTGTCTGTCACAACCAACAGTGTGAAAGTGAAAAGATGGCTGTCTATCACAACCAACAGTGTGAAAGTGAAAAGATAGCTGTCTGTCACAAGTGACAGTGTGAAAGTGAAAAGATGGCTGTCTGTCACAACCAACAGTGTGAAAGTGAAAAGATGGCTGTCACAACCAACAGTGTGAAAGTGAAAAGATGGCTGTCTGTCACATTGACAGTGTGAAAGTGAAAAGATGGCTGTCTGTCACATCGACAGTGTGAAAGTGAAAAGATGGCTGTCACAACCAACAGTGTGAAAGTGAAAAGATGGCTGTCTGTCACAACCAACAGTGTGAAAGTGAAAAGATGGCTGTCTGTCACAACCAACAGTGTGAAACTGAAAGTGAAAAGATGGCTGTCTGTCATAACCAACAGTGTGAAAGTGAAAAGATGGCTGTCACAACCAACAGTGTGAAAGTGAAAAGATGGCTGTCTGTCACAAGCGCTGTCTGTCACAAGCGATAGTGTGAAAGTGAAAAGATGGCTGTCTATCACAAGCGACAGTGTGAAAGTGAAAAGATGGCTGTCTATCACAACCAACAGTGTGAAAGTGAAAAGACGGCTGTCTGTCACAAGTGACAATGTGAAAGCGATGAAACTGGAGAAGAAACCCTCACTGCCAAAAAACTACATGGCCAGGACTCGTGAGAAGATTACAGTCAAGTGTTAATGTGGACAGAAAGAGGTAAACTTAGTTTGTGCACACACTGTAAAGTGCAAAGTCTGCCAGTTGTGGTAGCTGTGATGATCATTGCCATGTTATATTAAAAAAATAAATAAAAAGAATACAGTGTGTTACAGAAAATTAGTGAACATTTCAGTTTGTTCTTCACCTCTTGATTTTTGTATCAACTATTCATCATGTTGGCAAGACTTTGAGGTAGATGTGTACTGACTGTAAACAACCGAGATAAATAAATAGGTTTTCATTGTGGGGAAGATTGATCATCAGATGCACAGAGGGCAGCATTTCAGGGCTGGGTGGTTGGGGGTAACAATCACACACTGGTAATATTTTGAATGTTTTCATTTATGACAGGGTTTCCACACCCCTTTTTATGAAACTTTATTTCACACAACGATATTTTGTTCACAATGTCTCAAGTTTGATTCTCTGGCACTGGTTATTAACTTGTACTGATTGGTGATTGATTTGGTTCATGCATATCATTTCTGAATGATTCTTTTTCATTCTTCATTTTAAAGTTATGGTCTCTTTGCATCTCTTACCCGTCTACTGATTGTCTCTTTTGCTGTTTTTACCATTTCAGTTTTTTTCTCATTTTTCTCGATGTTTTACCATGGAAAACTTCAAGATGAATGTTTTTTTCTTATCAAACAAAATTACCAGTCGGCTGCTGCTATTGTATATTTCTGTTCCAGATTCACATGGTATATGTGCCAGAAAACAGATCCACATGGTGTATGTGCCAGAAAACTGGCTGTTCACTTATCTTTGTACATGAATTTGTTCACTGTGTACTTAGACTGTGAAGAATAGAAATATCAATGTCTAAAACTTGCGTAATGATGATAATAATATTTTGAAAGTTATGCGCTGATTAAGGGTGGTTTTGTTCATTAGCTGCTTTTTTTAGGGGGTGGGTGGGTGGGGGGGGGGAATAACGCCCTATCGTTTGTTTGAATAATGTGATAATTATTATTCTTGTTACTGGTGACAGTGAATTCGGTGTATATTGACTGAGCTCTTAGATTTGTACTTTACGTGTGTCTTCTGGTGCACTGTGAAATGTGAATGCTTGAGGAGCGAGTGAAGTACTTATTTGCATACAGTGTAATTATGATGTCATTAAACTGAACCTTTTTTTGATAAAAAAAAAAAAAGTGACAAAGTGCATTTGTGTGTGTGTGAGTTTGAATGTGTGCATGTTGCTGAGTGCGGATGTTTGGATGTGTGTGTGTGTGTGTGTGTGCATTAATGTGTTACGGTGCCCTCGGACAGCAACAGAATGCCGAAAGATCATGTCCCCAAAAGCGTGAATGGCTGATTATAGTGGGAACTATTAAGATAATGATTTACCGCATTTCGTACATTGTGTACATGTAATATACGTCCATGGCAATAAAAAGAAAAAAATATAACTGCGTGCCGTCACCAGATTTTCTCAAATGATAAGACAACATGTCAAAGTTGCACACGCACACGCGGCGTTAAAGAATTTAGAATGCCTTTAGCAGTACATCATTTCGTATCTTAACACACAGAATTCAGAATGCCTTTACCAGTACACCATTTCATATTTTAACACACACAAAAACAATTTCGGATAACTTGTATAATTATGTTATCAGCTTTTTGTCTTTCCCAGCGATCGCGCTTTTGGAGGACGCTACTCGCGCTATTGGGCTGCCGCTAAATCAATCCGCCTTCATTGAAAACCATGTAATTCAAGTTACATCACTGCTGTCTTCAGCTGAGCTGTTCATAATAGTGATAACAATAACGATAATGAATAACTATTTCTATTGCGCCTTTAGTTAAATTTACACTCAATGCCCATCAAGTGAGCAAAGCCTATCAAAAGAAATATTTTACATAAAAAAATCACAATCACAAGTAAATTTCTTTGACAACTATCCCTGCATACAACACAGTCACATCAACCACGAAGTTATCAATGTATCATCCACACAATCATAATATACCTACCACACAGTCATAAAACCCCTTATTGCCCGAGCTCTAAAACCAAGTAGGACAAATTCCTGACATTGTTTCAACCAGCTACCAAACGTTCATTAAAATAGTCAAGTTTTCTTTTAGATGAATTTTATCGCGCAAAGATAGATTGAGCGCCAGAGAGGGAGAGACAATGAAAGAGAGACACACGAACAGAGAGACAGGGAGAGACAGAGACAAAGACGCATAGAAAGAAACAGGGTCACGCAGAGAAAGAGTGGGGGCGGGGGCAGAGATAGAGAGACAGAGACAAACGAAGCGTGACAAATGTGATAAAAGCTGCAGAAAGGGGGAGAGAGAGAGAGGGGGGGGGGGGGGGGGGGGGGAGAAGACGAAGAACGAGTTAACTAAAAACGAACTGCAGCACACAAACAAGCAGTTTTGTTTTTGCAAAAATAGAATAAAATGATAACACCACCACCAACAACAACAATGATAATGATGTTAATAATAATAGCGGGAAAATTGCTTCTGAAGTTCGTGCACTTGGTGTGATTATCAGATCAAGGCAACCCGTAGCAATAATGATCATTATTATCGTATCGACACACATTCGACACGCAAATCTGAATACGCATCGATATTATCATGCACCACTATTCGTTATTCACTCTCACGTCTCTGTCTGACTGACTGACATCAAATCGTCGACTAAAAACAACAACAAAACAACAACAAAACACCGCATTTAGTTACTGGGTAACCATTCTCTCTCTCTCTCTCTCTCTCTCTCTCTCTCTCTCTCTCTCTCTCACATGCGCGCGTGTTCACTATGACACTGACTGCATTCATCTAAGGTTTAGTTTTCCGACATAGGATTAAAGGTTGTGCACATCCATCCGATTCCTTATTCAAGTTGCTATTCAGTTGTGTCTTTCTATCATTATTATTATTATTATTTATGTATAAATGAAAACCAATTTTATTTAATGAAATGAATTCTATTATATATAATAAAATGAAAAAAACAAACAACCCCCCCCCCACACACACACACACACACACACACCACCTACAATAAACTGTCGGTCTTTGTGAAAGACAAAGGTATATAAGTTCCAACATGAGGCATTCGTCTAAGTTGTCTTTCGCGAGTTTATCACACACATTTTTCTTACCTCATTCATGTATTCGGTTTGAAGAAAAACAGAAGAAATAATTCGAAATGATCAAATAATCAAAACTGCTATCAAACTGAATTCTGCTAAAACAAGTTACTATAACACGAACGAAACAAACGCAAGCAAAACATCCAAAGGAAATTGAAAATCAAACGAGCAAGCTCTTTGCAACGAGACGCAAACTCCAGCTCACAATCCACAATCGAAAATATCTATGACAACTTGTGAAGGTTCTCAAAGACTTTAAAATCAAATCTATTCACAAAATCAGTACAATGCAATGATAAAAGTACAACCGTGAGCAGAAATCATAAGGAAAATTAAACCAGCATACTCCTTTCTGGGATAGAAGATTAACTCCTAAAACTCTGAACTTACCATTCACAAGACAAAATCCGCAATACTATTTCCTTCGCACGGGTGCGCGACAATTTTATACAGGTCGAGGCACGTGATGTGAACAACCCACTGGTGAACTCCTAGGGCTCTGATTGGCTAACATGTACGCTGTGCAATACACAATCTGAGCGAGGCAGCCAATGACGAGCGATTTACCAGGAAATGAACAATTCGATGATGTTCTGTTTGGTCACGTGGAACTTTTGACAGTCTCACAAGTTTTTTTTTTATTATTTTTTTTAAACTAATTTAATTTTCTCCGAAAAAAGTTTGTTAAAGATAGTACTAGTTAGCAATATGAAAAAATGGCGATAAAACAAACGATATATCTACCAAAAAACCCCCACTTCACTGTCACATGATCATTGTTTTGGCCGGGGTGAGTAGGTTTCTCTCTCTCAACTGTTTAAATGGCATTTCTGTTGTTTTTGTAACACGTGCATGCTTAATCCTTCTTTTCCAAAGTAGCACGTCGGGTTGTTTTTTTGTTGGTTTTTTTTTCGGGGGGGGGGGGGGGGGGGAGGGCATACGAGTAGGGACACGCACACACACACACACACACACACACGTGCGCACGCACGCACACACACTCGGACCGAGAACACAGAAAGAATGAATTGAAATCCGCCCGGGATAAGAACTAACTCCCACACCCCACGCCACCCATCCTCCGCCACCTAAAGCAATATTATCATCCCCGGAGGCAAACCAGCCAGGGGTGTGTCTCACTCAACACCGACACTGCCAAGCTCTCACCAGCAGAGAAATGAGCTGAGGTGAGCCAGATGAAATTGACATGCTGTGGGCACCTTCAGTTTTTTTGCTGTCAGCCATGTCAATATTGGTCCGGAATTCCTCCACTGCCACTGTCCCTAAAAGCTGGAGTCACCATCCCCACTATCAGACAGAGGGGACCCAGAATAGAAGGAAGCTGGATAAACTAATTACTGGATGGAATTAATTGACAGATCGGCTGATGTTAATTAGAGGTTACTCAGCCATGAAATGGATTGAGGTCCCAATGGGGAGTAAGAACACTAGCTTTGGGGGATAAGGATGGTTGGGCCCAACATCACACACACACACACACACACACACACACACACACACACACAGAGTTAAATGACACGCTCTACCTGTGGAGAGCAGCCTGAATTTCAGACAAAAAAAAAAAAAATCTGTTGTGACAAAAAGACTAACACAATACAATGCAATACTATACAAAACAGTACAGCTTGATACTATGTAATACAACGAAACGCTAAACAACACAACACATGACAACACATGACAACATAACCCAACACAGTTTTCGTTCTGTGAAAGTTGAAAGTTGAGGTAACTGGGCAGGGGGCGGGGTGTGTGTGTGTGTGTGTGGGGGGGTGGGGGGGGGGTGATGGTGGGGGGACGGTTTTGAATCTTCCGCTTGGCAGGCAAATTGCCTCCGCGTTGTTATGTGGTGTAGGTACTGAATCGAACCCTGACTCCAACCATCCCTGACGCACTGAGGAGCGGGCGGCAGACCACTGAGGCCATTAGACTCACACCCCATTCACTCCATTCTCCTCGCCCCCATCACCTGATGCCTCCCCCCCACCCCCACCCCTGTTGTTCTCCTTCTCACCTTAATTCTGTGAAGTGTCATTGCGGAGCTGCTCGGAGGAACAGATTCCTCCAGTACACAGGTCTGTCGGTTGTGTGGCAAAGCCAAGTTCTAAAAGTCATGGTTGTGGACCGGGCGACTCGTTCAGTCGCTTGGGAAACGCTAGGAGCAACATGCTGAGATTGTTTGAACACTTCGTCTTCAGCTTCATACCAAGACCACTTAGCGAGGCTCTCGAAAAGGAGGACCCCCCTCCTGCCTCTTCCCACCCCTGCCCCTTCCCCCACACAACAGTCACGGAAGAGGGGAGGGGAAGGGGGGTGGGAGGAGAGGGGAGAGTAGAAGTGGGAGTGGGTGAACGTGGGATGGGGTGAGTGTGTGTATAGGGGGAGGGGGTGTTGAGCCATGGGGAAGTGGAATTGGAGAGGGTGTGAGTAGGATGGTGGTGGTGGGGAGGGGGGGGGAGGGACCACAGGTGATCATGTCATCTCCTAACGTTGTATTGTAGTGCTAAAAAAAAAAAGATCGCACGCCTGAAAGCCGGCCCACTTGAAGAAGAAGAAAAAAAAGGAACGCAGTAGTATACTTCGATCTTTCACGTTCATGTTAGCTCCTCGTCAGTGATTTGATTTGATTCGATATGGATACTTATATACTGCCTATCTTCGGTTTGAGACCAAGCTCTAAGTGCTTTACAAACTCAGTGTCATTTGCGCAACAGGGTCTACCTGGGTAAAGCCAACCGACAGCTGACATTGAGAGCTCATCATTCGTTTCCCGTGTCATATCACTCAGATTTCAGGCACGCACACATACACACTTATGTAACATTTTACGTGTATGACCGTTTTGTTTGTTTACCCCACCATGTGGGCAGCCATAGTCCGTTTTCGGGGGTGTGCATGCTGGGTATGGGGTGGGGGACCCACCGAAGGCTGACATGGATTACAAGATCTTTAACGTGCATATTTGATCTTCTGCGTCCCTTTTCCGACCAGGTGTCGTTACTGAGATTCGAACCCAGGACCCTCAGATTGCAAGTCCAACGCTTTAACCACTCAGCTATTGCGCCCATCAAACAACAAAGCTAGCCACGTCCGGCGATTTCTTTACTCTTCGTTCTTTCAGTGTCTTCCCTGTGTGTCTCCCCTAGAACTGTTCCCATGGAGATGGTGTTGGAGAGGCAACCTGGCTTCAATGTGTATACTACTCCCTCCCCTCGCCCCCATCCCCTGCCTAAGTGTTAAACAGGCCATTGTGAACAGGCCATTGTGAAGACAGGCCATTGTAAAGACAGATTGTGAAGACAGATTGTGAAGGCAGACGTATTTGTCAAGGCCCACAACCTGTCCACATTGTGAAGACAGACACACTTGTCAAGCCCCACAACCTGTCCACATTGTGAAGACAGGCACACTTGTCAAGGCCCACAACCTGTCCACATTGTGAAGACAGACACACTTGTCAAGTGCCACAACCTGTCCACATTGTGAAGACAGGCACACTTGTCAAGGCCCACAACCTGTCCACATTGTGAAGACAGACACACTTGTCAAGCCCCACAACCTGTCCACATTGTGAAGACAGGCACACTTGTCAAGGCCCACTACCTGTCCACATTGTGAAGACAGGCACACTTGTCAAGCCCCACAACCTGTCCACATTGTGAAGACAGGCACACTTGTCAAGGCCCACTACCCGTCCACATTGCGAAGACAGGCGCACTTGTCAAGGCCCACAATCTGTCCACATTGTGAAGACAGACACACTTGTCAAGGCCCACAATCTGTCCACATTGTGAAGACAGGCACACTTGTCAAGCCCCACAACCTGTCCACATTGTGAAGACAGGCACACTTGTCAAGGCCCACAATCTGTCCACATTGTGAAGACAGGCACACTTGTCAACCCCCACGACCTGTCCACATTGTGAAGACAGGCACACTTGTCAAGGCCCACGACCTGTCCACATTGTGAAGACAGACACACTTGTCAAGGCCCACTACCTGTCCACATTGTGAAGACAGGCACACTTGTCAAGGCCCACAACCTGTCCACATTGTGAAGACAGACACACTTGTCAAGGCCCACTACCCGTCCACATTGCGAAGACAGGCGCACTTGTCAAGGCCCACGACCTGTCCACATTGTGAAGACAGACACACTTGTCAAGCCCCACAACCTGTCCACATTGTGAAGACAGGCACACTTGTCAAGGCCCACAATCTGTCCACATTGTGAAGACAGGCACACTTGTCAACCCCCACGACCTGTCCACATTGTGAAGACAGACACACTTGTCAACCCCCACGACCTGTCCACATTGTGAAGACAGACACACTTGTCAAGGCCCACAACCTGTCCACATTGTGAAGACAGGCACACTTGTCAAGGCCCACTACCCGTCCACATTGTGAAGACAGGCACACTTGTCAAGGCCCACTACCCGTCCACATTGTGAAGACAGGCACACTTGTCAAGGCCCACAACCTGTCCACATTGTGAAGACAGACACACTTGTCAAGGCCCACTACCCGTCCACATTGCGAAGACAGGCGCACTTGTCAAGTGCCACTACCCGTCCACATTGTGAAGACAGACACACTTGTCAAGGCCCACTACCCGTCCACATTGTGAAGACAGGCACACTTGTCAAGGCCCACAACCTGTCCACATTGTGAAGACAGACACACTTGTCAAGGCCCACAACCTGTCCACGTTGTGAAGACAGACACACTTGTCAAGTGCCACAACCTGTCCACATTGTGAAGACAGGCACACTTGTCAAGGCCCACAACCTGTCCACGTTGTGAAGACAGACACACTTGTCAAGGCCCACTACCTGTCCACATTGTGAAGACAGACACACTTGTCAAGGCCCACTACCTGTCCACATTGTGAAGACAGGCACACTTGTCAACCCCCACGACCTGTCCACATTGTGAAGACAGACACACTTGTCAAGGCCCACTACCCGTCCACATTGCGAAGACAGGCGCACTTGTCAAGGCCCACAATCTGTCCACATTGTGAAGACAGACACACTTGTCAAGGCCCACAATCTGTCCACATTGTGAAGACAGGCACACTTGTCAAGCCCCACAACCTGTCCACATTGTGAAGACAGGCACACTTGTCAAGGCCCACAATCTGTCCACATTGTGAAGACAGGCACACTTGTCAACCCCCACGACCTGTCAACATTGTGAAGACAGACACACTTGTCAAGGCCCACAACCTGTCCACGTTGTGAAGACAGACACACTTGTCAAGTGCCACAACCTGTCCACATTGTGAAGACAGGCACACTTGTCAAGGCCCACAACCTGTCCACGTTGTGAAGACAGACACACTTGTCAAGGCCCACTACCTGTCCACATTGTGAAGACAGACACACTTGTCAAGGCCCACTACCTGTCCACATTGTGAAGACAGGCACACTTGTCAACCCCCACGACCTGTCCACATTGTGAAGACAGACACACTTGTCAAGGCCCACTACCCGTCCACATTGCGAAGACAGGCGCACTTGTCAAGGCCCACAATCTGTCCACATTGTGAAGACAGACACACTTGTCAAGGCCCACAATCTGTCCACATTGTGAAGACAGGCACACTTGTCAAGCCCCACAACCTGTCCACATTGTGAAGACAGGCACACTTGTCAAGGCCCACAATCTGTCCACATTGTGAAGACAGGCACACTTGTCAACCCCCACGACCTGTCCACATTGTGAAGACAGGCACACTTGTCAAGGCCCACGACCTGTCCACATTGTGAAGACAGACACACTTGTCAAGGCCCACTACCTGTCCACATTGTGAAGACAGGCACACTTGTCAAGGCCCACAACCTGTCCACATTGTGAAGACAGACACACTTGTCAAGGCCCACTACCCGTCCACATTGCGAAGACAGGCGCACTTGTCAAGGCCCACGACCTGTCCACATTGTGAAGACAGACACACTTGTCAAGCCCCACAACCTGTCCACATTGTGAAGACAGGCACACTTGTCAAGGCCCACAATCTGTCCACATTGTGAAGACAGGCACACTTGTCAACCCCCACGACCTGTCCACATTGTGAAGACAGACACACTTGTCAACCCCCACGACCTGTCCACATTGTGAAGACAGACACACTTGTCAAGGCCCACAACCTGTCCACATTGTGAAGACAGGCACACTTGTCAAGGCCCACTACCCGTCCACATTGTGAAGACAGGCACACTTGTCAAGGCCCACTACCCGTCCACATTGTGAAGACAGGCACACTTGTCAAGGCCCACAACCTGTCCACATTGTGAAGACAGACACACTTG
>NC_134904.1:18553574-18561074 GCF_041734735.1 Babylonia areolata | reverse complement strand
ACGCCTTGGTGACGTTTTTGGCACAGGAGTGTGTGTGTGGACGTGCTGATGTAATGGTGGGAAGGGTGGGGTGTTGGGGCAGGATGGGGGAGAGGAGGGGTATGTGATGGTGCGGGGGAGGGGGGGGGAGAAGTGTGGGGGGGGGGGAGGCATGATGAGTGGGGGTGTGGTGTGATGGTGCTGGAGGGGGTGGGGAGGTTGTGACAAGGGGGAAAGGCCTGCTTTACAGGACGCTGGTGGCGTGTGAAGGGCGGCAGTGGGCCTTCTTTAGAACGATGCTCAGCTCACAGTCCTCAAGACAGTTCCAGTGAGACCGGTATTGTTTTGCAGTGAATAGAACGCCATGGCTGAAAGCCACAGAGGAGGAGAGTAGGGGGAAGTGGAGAGGGGAGGGAGGGGAGGGGAAGAGAGGGGAAGAGAGGGGAACCGCGTGGGAATATTGTAGTTTGGGGATCTTGAGTTTCTGTCTGTCTGTCTCTGTGCAGAGGGGGTGGTTAGGACCGCGTTGGTGTGTGTGTGTGTGTGTGTGTGTGGGTGTGCGCTCGTGAGAGAGAGAGAGAGTGTGTGTGTGTGTCAGTGTTTCAGTGGGAAGGTAGCAGGGTATAGACGCCACCGCATCTCCTGACCAAACCTGATGAAGATAACACTGTCACACAGACCCTGGTCACGATATCTGTTTGTGGACATTTTCACTGGAGAAGTTCGGAGTATGAACAACTGACGGGCGCAACAGCCGAACGGTTAAAGCGTTGGATTTTCAATCTGAGGGTCCTGGGTTCGAATCACAGTGACGGCGCCTGGTGGGTAAAGGGTGGAGATTTTTGCGATCTCCCTGGTCAACATATGTGCAGACCTGTCAGTGCCTGAACCCCCTTCATGTGTATACGCAAGCAGAAGATCAAATACGCACGTTAAAGATCCTGTAATCCATGTCAGCGTTCGGTGGGTTATGGAAACAAGAACATATCCAGCATGCACACCCCCGAAATGTTAGTAATGGCCAAAGTTACGATCGCTAAACATTAATGGAAGAAGAAGACGGAGATGAATGCATAGAAATGAATACTTCACTGGTTTGCTCTTTCATTCTTTTCCTCTCATGTTGAACTGCTGTGTGTGTCTGATGTAGTTTAGTTTGGCCTGGTCGAAGTTTAAGTCATGCTCAGGGTATGTGTTTCAGCTTTTTCCTGTTTCTGGTTTATTGGTGTGTGTGTGTGTGTGTGTGTGTGTGTGTGTGTGTGTGTGTGTGTGTGTGTGTGTGTGTGTGTGTGTGTGTGTGTGTGGTTTTCCCTTCTTACAGTTCCATCAGAAAATGTTCATGTTTCTTTGTTGCAGCCAATATCTGTGTACTTACTATTTATTATAAGATGTGCTTTATAAGCTTCTACTTCCACGTTTTAAGAGACGAAGCAGACAAAGAAAAAATGGTCTGACAACACTGAAGAATAAATGGACTGCTGACATTTGCTGAGACACAATCACTCACACATGATCGTCCAGAATGCAGAAGGCCAGTGCACGAGTCAACATCACGGTGCCCCAACGGCCCCGGCAGAGCTAAGGGACCAAGGCAAGGCAGGGCAGGGCAGGGCAGGGCAGGGCAGGGCAAGGCAAGGCAAGTTAAGGCAGGGCAGGGCAAGGCAAGGCAAGGCAAGGCAGGGCAAGACAGGGCAAGGGAAGGCAAGACAAGGCAAGGCAAGGCAAGGCAGGGCAAGACAGGGCAAGACAAGGCAAGGCAGGGCAAGGCAAGGCGAAGCAAGGCAAGGCGAAGCAAGGCAAGGCAAGGCAAGGCAAGGCAAGGCAAGGCAAATCAGGGTGGGCTTGCAGTGTGTAAGGGCGGCAGTGGGCCTTCTTTAGAACGATGCTCAGCTCACAGTCCTCAAGACAGTTACAATGAGACCGGTATTGTATGGCATTGAATAGAACGCCATGGCTGAAAGCCACAGAGGAGGAGAGTAGGGGGAAGGAGAGAGGGGAGGGAGGGGAGGGGAAGAGAGGGGAAGGGGAGGAGGGAGTATAAAGGTGTCTTAATGAGGTGTAGTGTGGTGAGGGGGCAGTTGTCCTGTGACAGGTGTGGTTACTTAGTCGTCGCACGTGTCGCGTTGTCTGTTAAAAAGGTGTGAGGGTTTCTTCAGGCAGTTCCTGCTGCGTGGGAATATTGTAGTTTGGGGATGTTGAGTTTCTGTCTGTCTGTCTGTCTGTCTGTCTGTCTGTCTGTCTGTCTGTCTCTCTCTCTCTCTCTCTCTCTCTCTCTCTCTCTCTCTCTGTGGAGGGGGTGGTTGGGACCGCGTTGGAGTGTGTGTGCGTGCGTGTGTGTGTGTGTGTGTGTGTGTGCGTGCATATGTGTGTGTATGTGTGTGTGTGTGCCTCTTTGTGTGTGTGTGTGTGTGTGTGTGTGTGTGTGTTTCAGTGGGAAGGTAGCAGGGTATAGAAGCCACCGCATCTCCTGACCAAACCTGATGAAGATAACACTGTCACACAGACCCTGGTC
Source organism: Babylonia areolata (assembly GCF_041734735.1). Lineage (NCBI taxonomy): Eukaryota > Metazoa > Mollusca > Gastropoda > Neogastropoda > Buccinidae > Babylonia > Babylonia areolata. The sequence continues at coordinate 18,558,583 of NC_134904.1, read as the reverse complement.
AAGATATCTGTTTGTGTCCATTTGTCACTGGAGAAGTTCGGAGTATGAACAACTGACGGGCGCAATAGCCGAATGGTTAAAGCGTTTGACTTTCAGTTTGAGTGTACTGGGTTCGAATCACAGTGACGGCACCTGGTGGGTAAAGGGTGGAGATTTTTACGATCTCCCTGGTCAACATATGTGCAGACCTGTCAGTGCCTGAACCCCCTTCATGTGTATACGCAAGCAGAAGATCAAATACGCACGTTAAAGATCCTGTAATCCATGTCAGCGTTCGGTGGGTTATGGAAACAAGAACATACCCAGCATGCACACCCCCGAAATGTTAGTAATGGTCAAAGTTACGATCGCTAAACACTAATGGAAGAAGGAGACGGAGATGACTGCATAGAAATGAGTGCTTGTTGTGGTGGGGAATGTTTTCCGCATGTCAGTATCGGCCCAGATAATTCAGTTTACCAACTGCTGCCAGTACTTTACTGGCTTGCTCTTTCATTCTTTTCCTCTCATGATGAACTGCTGTATGTGTCTGATGTAGTTTAGTTTGGCCTGGTCGAAGTTTAAGTCATGCTCAGGGTATGTGTTTCAGCTTTTTCCTGTTTCTGGTTTATTGGTGTGTGTGTGTGTGTGTGTGTGTGTGTGTGTGTGTGTGTGTGTGTGTGTGTGTGTGTGTGTGTTTCCCTTCTTCCAGTTCCATCAGAAAATGTTCATGTTTCTTTGTTGCAGCCAATATCTGTGTACTTACTATTTATCAAGAGATGCACTTTATAAGCTTCTACTTCCACGTTTTAACAGACGAAGCAGACAAAGAAAAAATGGTCTGACAACACTAAAGAATAAATGGACTGCTGACATTTGCTGAGACACAATCACTCACACATGATCGTCCAGAATGCAGAAGGCCAGTGCACGAGTCAACATCACGGTGCCCCAACGGCCCTGGCAGAGCTAAGGGACCCAGGTAAGGCAGGGCAAGGCAAGGCAAGGCAATGCAGTGCTGGGCTGGGCAGGGCAAGGCAGGGCAGGGCAAAGCAAGGCAAGGCAGAGCAGGGCAGGGCAGGGCAAGGCAAGGCAGTACAGGGCAGGGCAGGGCAAGGCAAGGCAATGCAAGGCAGGGCAGGGCAGAGCAGGGCAGGGCAGGACAGGGCAGGGCAGGGCAGGGCAGGGCAAGGCAAGGCAAGGCAAGGCAAGGCAAGGCAGGGCAGGGCAAGGCAAAGCAAAGCAAGGCAAGGCAAGGCAAGGCAGGGCAGGGCAAGGCAAGGCAAGGCAAGGCAGAGCAAGGTGAGATGAGGCAAGACAGGGCAGCAGGGCAGGGCAGGGCTGGGCAGGGCAAGGCAAGGCAGAGCAAGGTGAGACGAGGCAGGGCAGGGCAGGGCAGGGCAATGTAGGGGAAGATGAGGCGAGGCAAGGCAAGGCAAGGCAATGCCATTAATAGACACAGCCAAACTGTATTCGAATGTTTATAGAACTGCAGTCTAGTGGACAAGGCGAAGGCGAAAACGAACGAACTTGACAGTCTGTAGGCAAAACGCGCGTAGGCAAGATAAGCGTAGGCAAACAAAGGCGAAAAGTGTAGTGCAGCACTTGAACTAGTGGGCTAACTGGTGCAGGTCCGATTCGCCGATCATTCCCGTGTCGCCTACCCTTTGATTGTTCCGCCGCCCTCAACGGTCTCCTCAGTGTTGAGGTTTTTGGTCCGTTTCACCTACCCGCCATTCCTGTTTACGCCTATTTTCTTTTGTCTATCTCTCTCTCACGCAAACGCACACACACACACACATTACTACACACACACACACACACACACACACACACACACACACACACACACAGGCACATACAAACACACATACACACGCACACGCACCCCCCTTCCACGTCCAAAATAATAATACAAATAAGTCACATTGTACATCTTTTGAATTTGAGATGAACACATACAACTTTTTGTTGGGTTCCTTCTCACCTTGGTCTCCTATATAATGAATGGGCTGACGGGGCTGCAAGAAAATGTGCAAAACACCAACAGGGAACCACAGACCTTTATGTGCCTTTGTCTGTACAAGAGGGGTACCGCTTACTAGAAAAAGCATCATGGAGCAAAGTTAGGGAACTATACCAGGAAAAAGGCAAAGTTTTAAATAAAAGTATAAATAATATTCAATAACTGGAATCTATCAATCAGTCAAATACATTCAGTAATTTATTCAGATTAAGGCAAATTCAGGCATTATCAAACAGGATAAAGCTGAACGCTTTTATAACAAAGTTCAGCAGAGATGTTAAATGCATATGTGGAGAATATCGTTTTTACCAAACTTCTCGGAAAATTCTTTTGAATGTATTTTTGACAATTTCAAGATGTTATCTGCTATTGCAGAAGGTTTGCTGCATAATCCAATTGGACATTTGTTATAGTTGCTACAGTTGTTTGATGTTAGCGTTTCCTTCTATATTGTGCCTATGTCTCCCCTTTTAATGTCTTATTTTTTCCAATGCTCTGCATTTTTCCCCACCACACATACACACATGCGCACACACGCGCACACACACATCATTCTTCACCCTCTGCCCAGTACCTTTCCCACACCCACACCCAGCCCTCCACACCCTCACCCCACCCCCCTTTTTTTTCTTTTTTTTTCCCCCGTCTAATATCACTTAAAGTGGAAGACGTTAAACTGAAGACTACTACTACTACACACATACAGACGCACACGCACCCCCCTTCCACACACACGCACATACACATGCACATGCACCCCCATTCCACACACACACACACACACAAACACACACACACACACACACACATACACACACACACACGGGGAATAGGGAAGCAAATGACACAGACGATCGGACGTGAAGAAGGAGCATCCACTGTTTGGTTAGGGCCGTGACGGTGATGTAACAGTGTAGAGCCAGTCGCCAGGTAGTCAGACATGTGGACAGTGTCAGCACTGGTTGTGTGGTGTCTGTCGTCTCGTTATCGTGTGTGGGGCCGTGTTGTGTTATGTCATGTCCCCAACTGATGGAGACAACGTGTGTGTGTGTGAGGGTGGGGATTGGGGGAGTTGGGGAGATGGGGTGGATAGTGGGGGAGGAAGGACAGTCGGGATGGGTGGGGGGTTTTGGGGGGACGAGGGGGGGGGGGGGGGGGTTAGTGCTAGTCCTCTGATTAGGGCGACGGTCAAAGGGTTTGTGATGGGATCTATCTAGAAGGTTTCGGTACTGAAAAAATTGCGAGGTCTTATCATGTGTGTGAGTGTGTGTGTGTGTGTGTGTGTGTGTGTGTGTGTGTGTGGTAATGTAATGTGTGTGTAGTAATGTGTGTGTAGTAATGTGGTGTGTGTGTGTAGTAATGTAATGTGTGTTTTTGTAAAGTGTGTGTAGTAATATGTGTGTGTGTGTGTGTGTGTGTGTGTGTGTGTGTGTGTGTGTGTGTGGTAATGTGTGTGTAGTATTGTGTGTGGTAATTTGTGTGTAGTATTGTGTGTGTGTGAAATTAAATCATGTGTGTGTCATGCCGTGTGTATGACTTATGTAGTATTGTGATTCAATGAAGGCACTATATAAGCGTACTGTCATTATCAGTGGTGGCAGCATTAGCAGTGGAAATAGTAGTCGTAGTCGTGGATGTAGTAGTAGCAGATCAGATACAGTTTTATGGAAGTGTTGGAGCTCGGACTGATCCATATACGCTACAACACATTTTCACTGTAAAATAGAATAAAAAGGTAGCAGATGCCAGACCTTCGCATGAGTTTAAGTTTCAGTAGCTCAAGGAGGCGTCACTGCGTTCGGACAAATCCATATACGCTACACCACATCTGCCAAGCAGATGCCTGACCAGCAGCGTAACCCAACACACTTTCAGGCCTTCGCATGAAAGTAGGTGTAGCAATAATAATAGCAGCAGCAGCAGTTGTAGTAGCATTAGTATTAGCAGCAGTTGCAGTATCAACTGCAGTAGTAGCAGCAGCAGCACAGTGCAGCAGTACAAGTAGCACTAGAAGCAGTAGAAGTAGTCAATAAAAGTAGTGCAGCTGCATCAGTAGCAGCAGCCGCAGTAGAAGCAGTAGTAGTAGCAAAGAAGCAGCGGTAGTAGTTAGTTACAGTCGCAGTAGCAGCAGCAGCAGTAGTAGTGTTAGCAATAGTAGCAGCAGCAGTCGCAAAAAAACAAAAAACACACAAAACACACACACACAAAAGTAGTAGCAGTCGCAGTAGCAGTAGTAGCAACAGCAGCAGTAATATTAGCAGTAACAGCAGCAGCAGTGGTAGTAGTATTAGCGGCAGTAGCAGTAGTGGTTGCGGCAAAACTGAGCAGCAGAAGTAGTAGTCGTAGCAGCAACAGCAGTAGTTGTAGCACTAAAAGCAGCAGTAGTAGTAGCAGCAGCAACAGTAGTAGTAGTAGTAGCACTAAAAGTAGCAGTAGTAGTGGCACTAAAAGCAGCAGCAGCAGTAGTAGCAGCAACACCAGTAGTAGAAGCACTAAAAGCGGCAGCAGTACTGGTAGCAGCAAAAGCAGTAGTAGTAGCACTAAAAACAGCAGCAGTAGTAGTAGTAGTAGTAGCAGCAGCAGCAACAGCAGTAGTAGTAGTAGCACTAAAAACAGCAGTAGTAGTAGCAGCAACAGCAGTAGTAGTAGCACTAAAAACAGCAGTAGTAGTAACAGCAACAGCAGTAGTAGTAACACTAAAAACAGCAGTAGTAGTAGCAGCAACAGCAGTAGTAGTAGCACTAAAAACAGCAGCAGTAGTAGCAGCAGCAACAGCAGTAGTAGAAGCACTAAAAGCAGCCACAGTACTAGTAGCAGCAACAGCAGTAGTAGTAGCACCAAAAACAGCAGTAGTAGTAGCAGCAGCAACAGCAGTAGTAGAAGCACTAAAAGCATCAGCGGTACTAGTAGCAGCAAAAACAGTAGTAGTAGCACTAAAAACAGCAGCAGTACTAGTAGCAGGAACAGCAGTAGTAGTAGCACTAAAAGTAGTAGCAGCAGCAGT
>NC_134904.1:18488574-18548574 GCF_041734735.1 Babylonia areolata | reverse complement strand
CTTCACTGTGGTTAGCAGGTCTTTGAATGGGCCAATGGCGTTTTGGACTCTTCTTTTCACTTCCTCATTTGTGATGTGGTCTTTGTATGTAATGTTCAGGATCTTGCGGAAGCATCTCATTTCCAGGGCCTGGATTCTTCTCTGGAGTTCTGCAGTGAGGGTCCAGGATTCGCAAGCGTATAGAAATATTGAGAAGATGAGGGAGCACATTAGTCTGATTTTGGACGAGAGGGAGATCTTTTTGTCCTTCCATATAGTCTTCAATCGACTCAGTGCGGCAGTAGTCTGCGCGATTCTGGACAGGACCTCTGGTTTCGAACCCTCGTCTGACACAATGGCACCCAAGTATTTGAAGGAGGAGACTTCTTCCAGTTTTTCACCGTTTACGTGCAAGTTGGACGTTACGCCTTGGCTGTTGTTGGTCATAACCTTGGTCTTCTCGGCACTGATCTCCATGCCGTAGGCTGATGATGTCTTGTCAAGTTTGTGCACGAGTTCTTCGAGTTCTTTCTCTTCTCCTGCCAGGCCATCAATGTCATGATGGCACACGCACCCCCCTTCCACGTCCAAAATAATAATAGAAATAAGTCACATTGTACATCTTTTGAATTTGAGATGAACACATACGACTTTTTGTTGGGTTCCTTCTCACCTTGGTCTCCTATATAATGAATGGGCTGACGGAGCTGCAAGAAAATGTGCAAAACACCAACAGGGAACCACAGACATTTATGTGCCTTTGTCTGTACAAGAGGGGTACCGCTTACTAGAAAAAGCATCATGGAGCAAAGTTAGGGAACTATACCAGGAAAAAGGCAAAGTTTTAAATAAAAGTATAAATAATATTCAATAACTGGAATCTATCAATCAGTCAAATACATTCAGTAATTTATTCAGATTAAGGCAAATTCAGGCATTATCAAACAGGATAAAGCTGAACGCTTTTATAACAAAGTTCAGCAGAGATGTTAAATACATATGTGGAGAATCTATTTCTAGCAAACACATATTCTTTGAATGTCAGAGTCTAAAATCGTTTTTACCAAACTTCTCGGAAAATTCTTTTGAATGTATTTTTGACAATTTCAAGATGTTATTTGCTATTGCAGAAGGTTTGCTGCATAATCCAATTGGACATTTGTTATAGTTGTTACAGTTGTTTGATGTTAGCGTTTCCTTCTATATTGTGCCTTTGTCTCCCCTTTTAATCTCTTATTTTTTCCAATGCTCTGCATCTTTCCCCACCACACACACACACATGCGCACACACGCGCACACACACATACACACACATCATTCTTCACCCTCTGCCCAGTACCTTTCCCACACCCACACCCAGTCCTCCCCACTTTTTTTTCTTTTTTTTCCCGTCTAAAATCACTTAAAAGTGGAAGACGTTAAACTGAAAACTACTACTACTACACACGTACACACGCACACGCATCCCCCTTCCACACACACGCTCATACACATGCACACGCGCTCCCATTACACACACACACACACACACACACACACACACACACACGGGGAATAGGGAAGCAAATGACACAGACGATTGGACGTGAAGAAGGAGTGTCCACTGTTTGGTTAGGGCCGTGACGGTGATGTAACAGTGTAGAGCCGGTCACCAGGTAGTCAGACATGTGGACAGTGTCAGCACTGGTTGTGTGGTGTCTGTCGTCTCGTTATCGTGTGTGGGGCCGTGTTGTGTTATGTCATGTCCCCAACTGTTGGAGACAACGTGTGTGTGTGTGTGAGGGTGGGGATTGGGGGAGTTGGGGAGATGGGGTGGGGGAGGAAGGACAGTCGGGATGGGTGGGGGGTTTTGGGGGGGGGGGGGGGGGGGTTAGTGCTAGTCCTCTGATTACGGCGACGGTCACAGGGTTTGTGATGGGATCTATCTAGAAGGTTTCGGTACTGAAAAAATTGCGAGGTCTTATCATGTGTGTGTGTGTGTGTGTGTGTGTGTGTGTGTGGTAATGTAATGTGTGTGTAGTAATGTGTGGATGTGTGTGTGTAGTAATGTAATGTGTGTGTAGTAATGTGTGTGTAGTAATGTGGTGTGTGTGTGTAGTAATGTAATGTGTGTTTTTGTAAAGTGTGTGTAGTAATGTGTGTGTGTGTGTGTGTGTGTGTGTGTGTGTGTGTGTGTGTGTGTGTGTGTGTGTGGTAATGTGTGTGTAGTATTGTGTGTGGTAATTTGTGTGTAGTATTTTGTGTGTGTGAAATTAAATCATGTGTGTGTCATGCCGTGTGTATGACTTATGTAGTATTGTGATTCAATGAAGGCACTATATAAGCGTACTGTTATTATCAGTGGTGGTAGTAGTCGTAGTCGTGGATGTAGTAGTAGCAGATCAGATACAGTTTTAGGGAAGTGTTGGAGCTCGGACTGATCCATATACGCTACAACACATTTTCACTGTAAAATAGAATAAAAAGGTAGCAGATGCCAGACCTTCGCATGAGTTTCAGTTTCAGTAGCTCAAGGAGGCGTCACTGCGTTCGGACAAATCCATATACGCTACACCACATCTGCCAAGCAGATGCCTGACCAGCAGCGTAACCCAACACGCTTAGTCAGGCCTTCGCATGAAAGTAGGTGTAGCAATAATAATAGCAGCAGCAGCAGTTGTAGTAGCATTAGTATTAGCAACAGTTGCAGTATCAACTGCAGTAGTAGCAGCAGCAGCACAGTGCAGCAGTACAAGTAGCACTAGAAGCAGCAGAAGTAGTCAATAGCAGTAGTACATCCGCATCAGTAGCAGCAGCCGCAGTAGAAGCAGTAGTAGTAGCACAGAAGCAGCAGTAGTAGTTAGTTACAGTCGCAGTAGCAGCAACAGTAGTAGAAGTGCTAGCAATATTTGCAGCAGCAGTCGCAAAAAACTACAAACAAACACACGCACAAAAGTAGTAGCAGTCGCAGTAGCAGTAGTAATAGTGGTACTAGCAGTAGTAGCAGTTGCAGTAGCAGCAGTAGTAATATTAGCTGTAAAAGCAGCAGCAGCAGTGGTAGTAGTATTAGCGGCAGTAGCAGTTGTGGCTGCAGCAACAGCAGTAGTAGTAGTAGTAGTAGCGCTAAAAGCAGCAGCAGCAGCAGCAGCAGCAGCAGCAGCAGTAGTAGTAGCAGCAGCAGCAGCAGCAGTAGTAGTAGTAGCAACAGCAGTAGTAGTAGCACTAAAAGCAGCAGCAGTAGTAGCAGCAACAGCAGTAGTAGTAGTAGTAGCAGCAGCAATAAAAGCAGCAGTAGTAGTAGTAGCACCAACATCAGTGAAAGAAATGAAATGAAATTATGGTGCTTAGAGCCTCGCCGACCACTAAGGCCATCTCAAGGCTATCGCCGCGTCAATAACTACTACAAGGATAAAAAACAAAAAAAAAACAACAACAACCAATTAAAACGAGTCACCACTTCAAACTTTCCACTCCAAAGTTAAAAAAAAAACAAAAAAACTTCCATAGTTTAAAACCTTCAAATCTGGTTAAAAATGTTCACTTCTTTTAAGAAGTCCATCAGCGCCCACGGAGGGACATCACGAAACAAAGTCTTCAAAGAAACCGCCGTGTAATGTCATGCAGATCCCAACAGTCAAGGAGCACGTGTTTCACGGTGAGAGGCTCATCACAGGGAATGCATCGAGGGGCCTCTTCCCCCTTCAACAAGTAAGAATGAGTAAAAAAAAAAAAAAAAAAAGTGTGCCCCGTACGCAGTCTGCACAGCACAGACTCCTCCTTTCTGTTCTTCACCCCCGAAGGGAGGGTCTCTTTTAGGTCTGGACGGATCTGGAAGAGCTTGTTGTCCGTCTGGGTGTTCCACTCCTCTTGCCAAAGATCCTTAACGTAAGTGTTCACCTTCCGCTTCATGTCTGTGTATGGTACAAAAGATCTGGATAATTCGTTCCTGGCCAGCAGGTCCACCCTTTCGTTACCACGAATGCCAACATGTCCGGGAACCCAGGCCAACACAACCTCGTATCCTTTCTTCGTTGCGAGAGTAAACATCAGTAGCAGTAGTAGTAGTAGTAGTAGTAGCAGCAGCACTAAAAGCAGCAGCAGTAGTAGTAGCAGCAACAGGAGCAGTAGTAGTAGCACTAAAAGCAGCAGCAGCAGCAGTTGTAGCAGCAGCAGCAACAGCAATAGTAGTAGTATCACTAAAAGAAGCAGTAGTAGTAGCAGCAGCAACAGCAGTAGTAGTAGCAGCACTAAAAGCAGCAGCAGTAGTAGTAGCAGCAACAGCAGTAGTAGCAGCAGCAGCAGTAGTAGTAGCAGCACTAAAAGCAACAGCAGCAGCAGCAGCAGCGGTAATATTGTGACGTGGAGGCAGTAGAGCAGAGTTACAGAGACTGGGGGACACACATTGATGTCATCGTCGGGCACGACAGATGACCAAGGGTATTGTATTGTATTGTATTGCGTTGTATTGTCTTGTGTTGTATTGTGTTGTATTGTATGGTATGGTATTGTATTGTATTGTGTTTGTGTCTGTATCGGTATTGTATTGTATTGTATTTGTGTCTGTCTGTATCGGTATAATATTGATTGTATTGTCTTTGTGTTTGTGTCTGTGTCGGCCTTGTATTGTATTGCATTTGTGTCTGTATCGGTATTGTATTGTGTTGTGTTGTATTTGTTTCTGTATTGTATTGTATTGTATTTGTGTCCGTGTCTGTGTTTGTGTCTGTATTGTATTGTACTGTATTCTTTCTGTTTGAGTGTGTTTGTGTGTGTGTACATTGTATTGTATTGTGTTTGTGTGTGTGTGTACATTGTATTGTATTGTGTTGTCTCAGTCAGGTCAGGTCATTAGATCTGCTACTGGTAACCTGTAATCCAGTACAACCTGTTCAGGGTCGGGTTGCCGACGACTAAACCGGCACTTCCACCGCTCCCTTCTGGGACTGGTGAGGCGGGTGGCTAGACACCCTTATGGAGATCCATAAAAGGGCGTCGGCTCAGGAGAGCCACCGACGGCCATCTAGCTCCACTGTGCTGTGTGCATGCCACACGCAGTTGGCCTCCGGGGTGTGTCTACCCATGTATGCGAAGTCTGGATCCGGCAGAATCTGCGGAAGAAACCTATCGGTTCAACTATTCTTTCTGTGTCTGTTCTATATTGTATTGTATTGTATTGTATTTGTGTCTGTGTTTGTGTCTGTTCTATATTGCATTGTATTTGTGTCTGTTCTGTATTGTATTGTATTGTATTGTATTTGTGTCTGTGTTTGTGTCTGTTCTGTTCCACAAGGGAGAAAATATCGGCGGTTGAGCCGTGATTCGAACCAGCGCGCTCAGATTCTCTCGCTTCCTGGGCTGACGCGTTACCTCTAGGCCATCACTCCACTACTACAATACAATACAATACAATACAGAACAGACACAGACACAGACACAAATACAATACAATACAATACAATACAGAACAGACAGGACAAATCACACCCAGCTTTGTAGATTTTCGAAATGCTCCCCTTTGGTCGACGGTACAGAAGTATAAAGACGAAAACCAATCGCTTCGCCAACAGCTTTTTCCCAAAGCAGTCAGTGCCCTGTCTCTCGAACAAATCCAGTATGATAAATAGAATTGTGCAGTCAACAACCTGAAGATCTAGTCATCATCTCCATCCACATGTAATATCCAGCTTCTGTTCAAATGTGTGTGTGTGTGTGTGTGTGTGTGTGTGTGTGTGTGTGTGTGTGTGTGTGTGTGTGTGTGTGTGTGTGTGTGTGTGCAGTGTGTGCATGTGTGAGTATGTCGAAGTTTTTATATTCATATGCACTTGTATGTATCCTAATTTCAACTGTATCTGTGTTTGTGTATGATTTTCGATTTATGTTCGTACCTTGTTATGTACTATCCCCCCAAATATTCCTTTTGACCCCGGTACACTTGGTGATAAAGACATATTCTATTCTATTCTATTCTATATACACACTCACTCATACATATCGGTACACACACACACACACACACACACACACACACACACACACACACACACACACACACACACAAGTCGAACTCATACAAATCAACACAGCATATAATGTAAAACTTGAATCACATATTTATTTCCTCACGTTTAATCACAACTGAGAGAGACAACCCATTGCTTGAAGAACATTTTACGTCCCATACCAGAGAAATATACTTCAATTTTTTTTTTATGTTTTTGAATATGTTTATTTGAATTCGTTGGAATCAGTTTTAAGACGGATTCCTATAACTTAGAAGAAAGTTACCATGTCACCTTTTCTTTTATTTCTATCAATGATTGGCTTCGCCAGTGACTGAAAAGAAAGCAAAAGCGACTCAACTTTTTAAAAAATTTTTTAAATTTTTTACTTTTGAGTTTTATAGAGTACGTTGTAGGAGTCTAGTCGGCTATGTGCACAACGGACGGGGGTGGGGGATGTGGAGGGGGGTTTGGGGGTGGGTGGGTGGGGGAGTTGGCTATGTAGCTTCTACACAGCACACATGCTGCTGCAACTGTGATGATGGTCCTTCACCTTTGTCAGCAGCTGGTCGTTGTTCAAATTGTTCCAGTCTACAGTTGTTCTTACAAAGAACAGGTTTATAGATTTTTCTGTTCTTGTTACTGAAACCTCACATATTCTGTAGTTCTTTCTGGCAGATCTAAGTTTGTGCCTGCCTATGTGTGCGTATGTGTTAGGGTAGCTGTTAGATACACATGTATGTTAAAATGTATGTATGCAGCGTGTGTGTGTGTGTGTGTGTGTGCGTGTGTGTGTGCGTGTGTGCGTGCGTGTGTGTGTGTGTGTGTGTGTGTGTGTAGTCACATCCTATTTGTTGCTTTTTCTTTTGTGAATTGGGCAGGTGGTATAGCCGGCACCTACCTGTCAACCACACGTTTCAATAGAGACGGAGGTCTTGTCATCTCTCTTGCGAAGCTGTAGATCTTCGTCACAAAAAGCCGAGGGTGGAATGTGCTCTTTTGGTGGCCCTAGCGACTTGAGAGTGCCACTTTAGTGTATTTGAAATGGTTCTTGCTCTTTTTCTAAACCTGCTCCTTTTCCATCTGTTACTGCTGCTGTTGTGCTGTATTCTTTGGTTACCTGAAAGCTAATCTGTTATGCACAAAGTTTAGTTTGCTGTTTCTTCTTTTTTTTTCAACTGCAGTGTGACCTGATCAATCATTATTATCATTATAATTTTGTAGGTTAGTGGTTGCATTAAGTACTCCTGCATTATCAAATGCTAAAAGAACTGGCAGGGCTGTTAAGAGCATGGCATTTAGGCTATTACTAAATGCCCCAAATACAAAATATTGTGAAAATATTGAATGCATTAGCAACGGTCGTTTAACGGTAGAGCATGTTTTAACCTGCTGTTTAGAAATGAAACCTTTTCTGCCTCCAGAAATTAATGAACACGTGTTACCAGTTTCAAATGTTGATTATTTTTTTTGGAAAAAGTTATGTATTTCAAAAGTTCTTTATTAAAGTTTGTTAGTTATGTGTTATTAAAGTTTGTTAGTTATGTGTTAAATAGTCCAGTTGGTTGTTTATTTTAGGTTCCCACAACATCCTCTTTTCAATAATAATCTATAGAAGTATTGCACACAATATTTGATTATTGATTAATTTTCTGTCCTAATCCCGCTTCCCCCATTCCCCCTCTCACACACTCTTCCAATGTTATGTTTGTCTTTCCAATCACTGACACTCACCCTCTCCATTTTACATTTTGTACTCTATCTTTCCTTCCTCAGTCACCTTGCAGTCACCCCAATCTAAATAAAATACATACATCCTACCTGCCTAGCAGTGGGGTGGAGCTTTGCGTGTTTGAAGATTTTTTTCTTGAGAGTGCCACTTTAGTTCGTCCGATACCGTCACTCCAAGATAGGAATTTGTACTGACTGGCTTTAGTATTTCACCACTGAGATTGTAGAAAAAGTCAGTCTTCTTCTTGATTGTTATGATATAACACTTTTTTTGCACTGAAACGCATGCCTCAATCTTTTCCACACTTTTAAAGTTGTTTCAGGTCCTGGGGAGCAAGATGAACAGCAAAGGGCCGAGCACTGTACCCTACGGGATGCCAGAGTCAACTGCAACTTCTCATGATTCCTCGCCATCCAAGACAACCTTCATTGAGCGATTGGTAAGGAAGTTCTGGATCCACTGATGTATAGGGCCTCTGACACCATAGTGGGACAGCTTATGAAGCAGTTTCTTGTGTGGCATGGTGTCAAAGTCTTGCTGAATCCGGGTATAGACAGGTCAATCTGGGTGCCTTTGTCAAAAAAAAAAAAAAAGAAAAAAAAACTTTTTCAATATCGGTATATATTTCAAACTCATTCACAAGCTCAGTGCTTCTGCAGCTACAGAACAACTTCTGGAAATTGTATTTTTTGTAGTTCTGTTTTTGGTAAATTGTTATAATTAGGATAGGAAGTATTGAGTTAAGCATACATCCACTGATTTAGTGCGCGCGCAAGCAAGAGCATTTGTGTCGACAACACTGAATTGGTTGGAAGTCTTTGAAGTAGATTATTGAAATCTGTCACAGAGTCTGATACAGTATGTACTAATAGTTTCTTTGCTTTTTGTTTTCAGACATCCAGCTGTGATTTCCCATATTTGAAGGAGCTGGGAAATAAAATACTTGCAGACAAGTGAGTATTACTATTTTATGTGTTTTGATTTTGAAAAAAAGGTTCCAAGTAGCATCATAGCTAGAATATTGGTGTTCTACACGTGCACTAAACACTGGCTTAGGATCAGACTGAAATAGTCACACTGCAAAAGTTTCTAGTCATACAACTAGTCCTTTGTGCACAGTCAAAAGGTTACATGCGTTTTTCTGCACTGAAGTGCCAGAAAGTTTTGATGCTTGCATTGTATATGTGGGCTCATTTCACTTTTTAAAAAATTTTTAATCTGGTCATAAATGTATCACATTTCCCTTTGCAAGGGTTACAATTTAATTTAATTTAGGTTGCTGTTGCTGCTGAATACCAAACTTCATAATTGAAGTAATGTTACATATGAATGTTGAGAAAATGTCATCTTTTTATGACAGCAGTATTGTCTGTATTAATAATATTTTTTAATGGAAACTAAATAATGATCTCTAAATTTTATTATATGTATATGAAGCATTTGTTCATTTTTTTCTTCTTTTTCTTGTTCTTAATTATTGTTGATGTTGTTGCTGCTGCTGCTATTCTACTTCTGAAAAGCATTTTCATTCCCTCTTATAATTCTGAAGACTTCTTGGTTACCCAGAGACACTAAATATAGCATTTTAGTGCAGTGTCCCTTTCTTTGCAACTGATTTTTAAGGTCAAATATACTGGAGACTGTATCTGAAAACAACTTTCTTCTTTTTTTCTGTTCATAGTATGCTCTTCAGTGTTGGGCCACTAAACCGTTGATTCATGAATACCCCCTTCCACCCCTCTCTCTAACTCTCTCAACCATTTACATGATGATATGATTTTCTCAACATTCAAATGTAACATTATTTCATATCAAGTGGAATGATGGCCTAGAGGTAACGCGTCCGCCTAAGAAGCGAGAGAATCTGAGCGCGCTGGTTCGAATAATGGCTCAGTCGTCGGTATTTTCTCCCCCTCCACTAGACCTTGAGTACTGGTCTGTACGCTAGTCATTCGGATGAGACGATAAACCGAGGTCCCGTGTGCAGCATGCACTTAGCGGACGTAAAAGAACCTATGGCAACAAATGGATTGTCCCTGGCAAAATTCTGTAGAAAAATCCACTTCGATAGGAAAAGCAAATAAAACTGCACGCAGGAAAAAATACCAAAAAAATGGGTGGCGCTCTCAGTGTAGCGACACACTCTCCCTGGGGAGAGCAGCCCAAATTTCACACAGAGGAATCTGTTGTGATAAAAAGAGAAATACAAATACAAACAAATACAATAATATATATATATATATATATTCTTTAAAGTACTTTCTTTTTCTCTCTTTCTATTTTTTCTTTCTTTCTTATTTATTTATTTATCTATTCATTTACTTACTTATGTATTTATTCATTTATTTGAAATAGTTCTTGTTCTTTTTCTAAGACCGCCCCATTTTCAGTTGAATATTTCTTCCCCTGCCATTGATTTTCACAAATGATTTCTAAGTAATAATGATAATCATCATCATCACACATTATGATAGAAATAATAATAATAATAATAATAATAATAATAATAATAATAATACCAAAAAAAAATCATTTTTAATCATCATCATCACATATTATGGTAAAAAAAATAATAATAATACAAATAATATCATTTATTTTCAGTCTAATATCATCATCTTAGACTTTAGATAAATAAACGAATAAAAGAAAAGAATGCTCTGGTCTGCTCTCCACTAAAACATATGATTTGTGATTGTTTTTCTCCATTGTGAAGTGTTCAAGACAAAAAATTGAAATAATTTCACTTACTAGTTTTTGTCTGATTTTTATTTGGATGTTTCAGCACTGGATATAAGGGGGTTTATTTTATATTGTTATGTTGTTCATGTCTGACAGAACATCGTGTGATGGCTCAACTTCCATACAAAGTAGAATTCGTGGACGTCCCGAAAAACGTGTGAAAAGACGTGTAGTGTTATTGTCATCGCCATCTTCATCGCCTTCATCAGATTGTAGCTGGTATGTGTGCATCTTCTTCTTCTTTCTTCACAGACTTTCAACTCCTGCGGTCACCCCAATCTAAATAAAATACATACATTCTACCTGTATGCATGTTTGAAGAATTTTTTTCCGCCATAGAGGCAGCCATACTCTGTCTTAGAGAAGCTTGAATGTGTGGAAGGAATTACAGGTGAATGGTCCTAAAGGCAGAAAAAAGAACAGAGGCTGAAAAAATGAGAGCATAATACACGGCTGTTTCTGGCCATACAATGAAATATGTACTGCTTTTCCATGTTGTTTTTTTTCTGAATCTGGCACATGGAAAAAAAAAGCACATTAAATCAAAGTGCACCCAATCTGGGATTGACATGGAAATCTACCTTCTCATGGTGGATCACTACTTCATTTAACAATGATGTCTGCTTTATTGATTTAAGAAGTTATTATTTCTTGATTTTTTTGTATGTTATGATTTATCCCTTTTTCATTTTACACATGTCCACAGCAAGGCACGTTCTGCAGACCTCAGTACATCAGATGACAGCATCAGAGGACGACAAAGAAGACGATGTCGACGTAAGAGGACCAGGAGGCGTGTTGCAAAACCAGCTTTGTTGAGTTCGAATTTCTCCGCTCATTCATCATCAAGATCCCCACCTCCAGCCTGCTCTGTTGTGCACAATAAACTGCCAGATGCCTGGGATGATTCAGACATTGACCATGTGAGCGGAACTGAGAGTGAAACTCTTTCAGTTCCTACTGATGTGCCAAAAACCTGTTCTGTTGTGCATGGTAAACCGCCAGATGCCCATGTTGGTTCAGATATTGACCATGTAAGTGAAACTGAAAGTGAAATTCCCCAGCTTTTGTTGATTTTTCGGAAAATTGGGGTATTTCAGTTCCTACTGATATGTCTAAAACCTGTTCTGTTGTGTATGGTAAACTGCCAGATGCCCATGTTGGTACGGACGTTGACCATGTAAGCGACAATGAAAGTGAAACATCTCCAGGTTTTGCTGATTTACCGAAAAATCAGGGTAGTGGTGGCAAACCAAAGTGGCACTGTTGCATGTTTTGCAAGAAGTTTAACGCTAAAATGTCATCACATTTGCAGCGTGTACCTAAAGATGAACCTGAGGTGGCAAAAATCTTGGTCCTTAAAAAGGGTGATCCTGTGCGCAGACAAGCATTTATTGAGTTACGAGATCAAGATTTCCAGCACAACTGGAGGGTGCTCAGTGGTGATCAGGGTCAACTTATTGTAAAGTACAAGCAGAAGTCTAGTCTGAAAGCAGAGTCTAAGTATTTGGCCTCTCCATACTGCAAAGGCTTACATCAAAAAGCCTTGTTGTCTAAGCATGAGTGTCGTTGTGCTCAAAGACCAGATGGTTCAAGAGATTTGAAGGGTCAGTGCTCTAGAATGGGGAGGCTGATCCTTCCTTTACCGAAAGGGGTATCAACATCCTTTTTTGAAAAGGTAATATCAAGAATGAATGATGATGACATAACACGGCTCGTCAAGGCAGATAGTCTGAAAATTAAGTATGGGCAGCGCTTGTTCTCAAGACGAGACTTTGTAGAGCGCTCATCTTCACAGATAAGTGGGCGTCTTCAGGAGCTGGGAAGGTTGTCGAAAATCCTCGGAGTAAACACTCACATGAAGGTTTCTTGTTTATCACAGGCTTTGGACCCTGTGCATTTTGATGATGCAGTTACTGCAGTGCGTGAAATGGGGGAGTTCAGTCAAGAAACAACATGTGCAAAAAGGGCTCACTTGTGCAAAAGTTGGGCTACAGCCTGAAGAAATGCTGCCACGTTCTGAAAGCTGACGGCATCAAGGCTGATGATGTTGACTTGGTCAGAAAATGCGAAAGATTTGAATCCCTTTTTCAGGGAGATTGGTATGACCCTATTTCTGCTTGTGCCTCTCAGTCAGTCCAGAGAGCACGCATGAATCGTCCCAAATTGCTGCCATCCTTGGGGGATGTGGAGAAAGTCAACCTCTTGCTAGAGAAGCTTGAAGCTGATTCGTATCCAGTTCTGGCAAAAGCTGTCTTAGCTGCTGTCAGTCTTCAACCGCAAGCGAGGTGGTGATGTACAGAGGATAAGTGATGATTACTTAGAGGGAGGAAGTCCAGCCAGCCTGAGATGATTCTGGGAAATTTGTCAGTAACCGAAAAGAAGTTGGTGTCTGTTCTGCAAAGAGTGGAAATAAGAGGGAAGTTTAACAGAGCAGTTCCAGTGTTGTTGACTCATGCAATGACGAGCAGAATTGACAGGCTTCTGGCTCTTGGTCGACGTTTAGGGATTGAAAGTCTATACTTGATTGTCTCTCACACTGGCCAGCGACCCTATAGGGGTTCCACAGTGTTGAGAGAGCTGGCTGAAGAAGCTGAAGTGGTTGATCATGCTTTGTTCACAGCGACTTCACTGCGAAAGCAACTTGTCACTCTGAGTCAGGCTCTGGAAATCTCAAAATTCAATCAAGATCACCTGGCCACCTTTCTTGGGCATGACATACGTGTCCACAGAAATGTTTACTGTCAGCCAGTAGACATTGAGCAAAAGGCCAAGGTTGCCAGCATCCTGTTGAGAGTGAATGCAGGTGTGAATGTTGAAGGGAGTTGCCTAGAAAATGTGGAGAATGAAGAAATAGGCCAACAGTCAGACGAGGGAGAAGACAGTGGAAGTGATTCAGAACTCCTTGACTTGCCTTCCTCTTCCCAATCTCATTGCCCCAACAAAGACCTG
Organism: Babylonia areolata; assembly: GCF_041734735.1. NCBI lineage: Eukaryota > Metazoa > Mollusca > Gastropoda > Neogastropoda > Buccinidae > Babylonia > Babylonia areolata. Next base: position 18,535,191 of record NC_134904.1, on the reverse strand, counting down.
CCCTCTTCTTCAGGTTGCTGTGACAATGACATGCCCAGCAAGGTCTCATCCTCATGACAGAACACTGCAGTGTTCTCGCACACTGGTCACTTTGAATTTGAGAGCAAAGTTACTACCTCAAAAACTGTCTTCCAGTTAAGGGCAAGAAAGGTCGAGTTGAACGGCCACGTACTGCAGAGGAAGCTGCAGCTGTACGTCGACATCTTGGTTACTGTATTGTTCTAAACGAAAGGATGCATGTGAGAGGGCTTTGGCTGCAAACAGTTCTTCGCAAAAGAACTTGGAAAAATGTTAAGTATTTTGTCTACAATCAGCTCAAAAAGACTTCTACAAATTAGTTTCCAATTGAACTGTTTGGTGGGTCTATGAAAGCCTTTTCTGTGTTGTTTTCTTTCTTTTTAAATCAAGCAGTTAGTTTTCCATTCAAATGAAGGCAGACAGGTAGGGCGGTTAATGTATCATAAGCCCCAGTAGTCAACACTCAGATACTGTCACAGTACACACTGGGTAACAGACTGGGTACATAGTACACAGAAAGGGCACGTGACTCCCGTGTAAATTAGTACAGAAGAATTTAAACTGCAAACTGTATGCTTGTTCTTGGGGAGTATATTGCTATTCTACTGTGTGTTTACTATCTTCATGTGTTCAATGTCAGTAATGTTTGTTTTTGTTTTGTTTTTTAAGTAAAAAAAATAATACGTCTTTTATTGTCACTGTAGCACTGTAGCTCAATGTGTTTTCTTTCTTTCTTTCTTTTTTTTTATATATACTTTTTTGTAATTAAAAAAAAAACCCTTTTTTCTTCTTTTTTTAATTTTTGTTTTGTTTTGTTAGTTTCCCTCTTGACTTTAAGAAGAGTAAAACATGCTTCTACTTTTTCTTTTTCCAATCTGTATGTCCAGCAGTTATTGTGTTGTCCTTTTACGCCAATGAAGAATTGCTTGAAAATTCAATGTCATAAATAGCACATAAAACTTGCAAACTAAGAAATAATATATTTGTGCTTAGAGATTTTATTGCACTGCTGTTTCGTAGTTTTGTACTGGTGCTTAATGCTTGGGCAGGAAGGTCTATGCTTATTTAGGGTCTTTGGTTGTGCATATTTTGCAGATCAGTTAATTTTGATTAGTGCAATGTACACACTGGCCTTATTTCAAGACCTTATTTGCCTTTTGTTTTAATATAATGAAACCTATCCATGAATGTACATGTCCCTTAATGGTTTATCATTAACGAAAATAAAGACGGCAAACCAGATAAGCAACAACAAAAACGTTTTGTGAATTACCCTCAGTATTTACCTTTGAAGTGTATATCTTTTTCTTTTTTTTCTTTTTTTTTAGATCAGAAATGAAAAAAAACCCTGCCTGTACTGCATAATTTTGTTTTGTTATATGCTGAAGAAAGAGAACGAAAGTGACATTAAAGATTAATGTCACTGTTCATTGTTTGTTATGTCCCTTGTTTGCTTCTGCCCTTCTGCCTCCTCCTCTCGTCTTTCTTCTTCTGCCTCCTCTTCCTCCTCCCGTCTTTCTTCTTCTGCCTCCTCCTCTTCCTTTCTTCTTCTGCCTTCTGCCTCTTCCTCCTCCTGTCTTTCTTCTTCTTCCTCCTCTTCCTCCTCCTGTCTTCTCCTCCTCCTCCTTTCTTCTTCTTCCTTCTCCTTTCTTCTTCTTCCTTCTGCCTCCTCTTCTTGCTCCTCCTGTCTTTCTCCTTCTTCCTTCTCCTCTTCCTTTCTTCTTCTTCTGCCTCCTCTTCTTGCTCCTCCTGTCTTTCTCCTTCTTCCTTCTCCTCTTCCTTTCTTCTTCTTCCTTCTGCCTCCTCTTCTTGCTCCTCCTGTCTTTCTTCTTCTTCCTCCTCCTGTCTTTCTTCTGCCTCCTCTCTTCCTTCTGCCTCCTCTTCTTGCTCCTCCTGTCTTTCTTCTTCTTCCTCCTCCTGTCTTTCTCCTTCTTCCTTCTGCCTCCTCCTTTCTTCTCCTTCCTTCTGCCTCCCCTTCTTGCTCCTCCTGTCTTTCTTCTTCTTCCTCCTCCTCTTCCTCCTCCTGTTTTTCTTCTTCTTACTTCTGCCTCCTCCCCCTCCTGTCTTTTTTCTTCTTCCTCCTCCTCCTGTCTTTCTTCTTCTTCCTTCTGCCTCCTCCTCTTCTTCCTTTCTTCTTCTGCCTCCTCCTGTCTTTCTTCTTCTTCCTTCTGCCTCCTCCTCTTCCTCCTTCTTCCTCCTCCTCTTCCTTGTCCTGTCTTTCTTCTTCTTACTTCTGCCTTTCCTCCTCTTCTTGCTCCTCCTCCTGTCCTTGTGCCTCCTCCTCTTCTGCCTCCCCCTCCTCTTGTGCCTCCCCCCAACTAACTAAACACTTTTCACTTTCTTCTCCCTTGGTCTGCAGCAAAGCAGACTAGTTTTCAACATGACATGCTGAATATATATACATACTGTTAAAAAAAAGGGAAAAAAAAGCAGATTTAATTACCGAGAAAACATTGGTGCAACTTTGAAAAAATCAACAAAAATAGACTTTAGCAGATTTACTTTGCAAATGATTCTGTTAGAAAGTTCATGGATTGAACTATTGATTCATGTGCCTAAACAGCTTAAATAGTCATCATCATGAGCCTCATGGGCAGACAAATCAGTATGGTGTATGTTCTCTCTGTACCCCTACAGGCATGGGACAGATCTCATTATGAATCACTTGTGTTTCCATGTTGTCCGACACCTTTTCCAATGCTTTGAGGTGCTTGTTCACTTTGGTAGGGGCTTTAACCCTCCTTACACGTGTCCACCCAGGATTTATCTGAATGAGGCAAATTTTGATAAAATTATCACCAAGGCAGTGTGTTAACACCATGAACAGCAATGAATTGCAAGGTGAGGCATGCTGAGTGGCAATGAAAGAGGCAATGGGAATGAATATAAGCCAGACATAATGCCCGTTGTTTTCCACAGTCCAGGAATGATGCTGGTTTCTCCCACTGTAGCCTATGTTGACTGCAATGATGTCCGAGGACAAGGCATCTCTGAGACCACCAAGACAATTTGCCTGCAGAATGCCTAAGATTGCATACAGCCTTGTCAGAGACTGTGCACTCCAACTTGTTAATGGACCATTGCCAAAGCTGGTAGGAAGCAGTGCTGTATGTGGATGCTGCAGTCTTACACTGGAGTTGTTCTCCTTTGTGTCCCTGAAAGAGGCATTCCGCTATAGAGCCAGCAGTGTTTTGGTGTCACCAAACCAGAAAGCAGCTGGTGTTGTGAGTTCTTTATGGTGTTCTGAATCACATTGAAGAGCTGTGTTACCTCAGCCTCACTCTACTGAGCTTGGGAACACTTGAATGTATCGTCCCTTGCAGGCTTTTTTATAGCGCTGATTTTCAGTAATATCAAATGGTCCTTGTAGGTTTTCAATGGCATCATTTCAGCATTTTATTCAACCAATTTGTACTTAATTCGGCAAAATCCATGACTGATAAGGACCAAAAATAGTCAATTGGACATTTTGGTCACTCATTGTACGTGCATCACAACTAGCATGACAAGCTCACTCAAGCGTGAAGTCCAGACCATATTTAACATTTTAAGATGGTTGATTGATATCCTTGCAAAAGTTTTGTATTTTAAATCAAGAGTTAGAAAAAAAATTTACCTTTCTTTTTTTTAGCAGTATACAAGATGCAATTATCTTTCAAGAAATGGGTGTAGACAACGTTAGGTGTTACATAAAATCAATTTGAAAACATGTAGAAATAAAAATGATAGCAAAGGAAATTTTATAAAACTTTCTGAGGAACAAAAACAAGCAATGAATAAAACAGAAACAAAAATGATCATGGTTACAATGAAGAATACATACATATTTTCATAGCTGTGTCAGTAAATATTAAGTAATGCATTCAGTAAATCACTTTGTTATTTATTTAAAAAAGAAAAGAAAAAAAAAAAGCCTACTGAAAATACATAGTGCATGAGTGCAGTTCTTCCTCCCTCCTCTTCATCTCCTTCATCATCATCACTGTCATCTTCTTCTTCTGACTGCAGCAGAACAAAATGATTTATGCATTAAATGCAAAATGCGGAAAAAGTGTACTTTTTTTCCTGAGACAACTTTATCACTCAGACAGAAAGACTGAAAATGACAATCACATTTGCATTTAATATCTCTATTAAATTGTCATCATTAGTAGTATTAAGTATTCCATTCTTTAGAAAAAAAGAAAAAGAAAAAAGAAGCTCAAATGAAATGACAACATGCAATTTTTTTTAAATCATGGTTTATATGCAGAAATACCTGCATACGCCTATGTAAGTAAATATTGAATAATAATGTATTCACAGTGTTCATTTCACAATTTAAAAGAAATAGATAATACACTGAAATTGCATAGCACATTGATGCAGTCTCATTTTTATGTGTGACACATCCACATGCTTATGTTTATTTAAAAAAAAGTTGTTCACTATAGTGGCACAAATGTGTGTGTATAAACCTACTGGTATGAAAAAAACCCCACTTTCCTGAACCAAGAGAAATAAGTTTCTTTTTGACATTTATAAATACTGCAGTCATCAATGTTCTCTCAAGAGACATTAGAGGCAGGGGAGTGAACATGGTTAGTTCAGCTTTATGGGAAAGGCTGGAACCCAGATTAACTGCATTTGGACATAAACCCACTTTAGGACTTTTGAACGTATGTGTGTGTGTGTGTGTGTGTGTGTGTGTGTGTAGTAACAACAATAATAATAATAATAGGCAGCAGCAGCAGCAGCAGCAAAATCATAATCATACTTTTTCTGCTACTACTATTACTAATTGTTCAAATAACTGGTAAAGTAACTGACTGCAGTGGGGTACCATGCTCACTGGGGTCAGCACTGTCAATGTGATGCAATCTATGAGACAGTCAGTGATCTTGTGATGTCTGAATAGTTGGTGTTTCTAGTACTGATAATGACGATGACGATGATGATGCAACTATTACTACTAATAATAATCAATCATTTTTAGAAAGCTGACAACACGATACTACTACTAATACAACTACTAGTAATGACAATAATAATGACCATGATAATAATGATACCAATAATAATGATGATAATAATCATAAAACAGATTGATGTTCACACCTCTCAGACCTGGAGCTGGAGGCGTTGCCGATACAGAGATATATACATCCATAAATACACATGCATCAGGCACGACACACCATACATACACATACGTTTACAGACACAAACACATGCACACGCACACACCACCAACAGAAGTTCAAGAAGCAGACTAGTTGATACAACTCAATGCTCTGTGCACACACAAATCATACAATGCATGCACTGACACCACACATCATGGACAGTTATCCTCACACACACACACACATGCATGCACACACACACACACACACACGCACACGCACACACACACACACGCACACACATGCACACACATACACGCACACACACATGCAGAGCCTGCAACACAGCTATAAGGGAATGACTGGTAACATAAATATATCTTGTAATAATTACTTTCACATTCTCTCAGAACTGGAAAGTTACACAGAGTGCATGGTAGCGAGTTGTACATCCATTTAGAATTCCCTCTGATGCTGGAATGTCAGGGTAAGACTCTTCATACTGTCGTTCGTCAAATGACTGCCCAAACATTTCATGCTTACACATATACATTGTGTATTTATGAATTCCATCGTAATTTGGATGAGTTCTCTGTGTGAAATTCTGGCTGCGTTCACCATGGAGAATGTGTCGCAACAGTGCAGCGCCCGCTATATATATATATATATTTTTTTTAATCTATAGTGAATGTGTCGCAACAGCGCATTTTTTTTTTTTTTTTAATCTGTCTGCAAGTGTCTATGTTTTACTATCAAAGTGGATTTTTCTAGCAGAATTTGATCAAGCATGACCCTTTTGTTGCCAAGGGTTCTCTTTCATGTGCTAAGTGCATACTGCACACAAGACCTCAGTGTATCATCTTATCTGAATGACGAACACACAGACTATTGGAAAGGATGGCAGCAGAAATCCTGGTTGGCATATGGAACTGGAACCCATAGACACTTACTTCCTGACCAGACATTACCACTAGGTCACCGTTGCATGCACATCGTGCACCTACATGCCCACAGGAACACACACTCGTTTCCTTCACACATACACACACAGTCGTTTCCTTCACACAGGAACACACATACGCAAACACACAGTCGTTTCCTTCACACAGGAACGCACATACGCAAACACACAGTCGTTTCCTTCACACAGGAACACACATACGCAAACACACAGTCGTTTCCTTCACACAGGAACGCACATACATAACACACAGTCGTTTCCTTCACACAGGAACGCATGTACACAAACACACAGTCGTTTCCTTCACACAGGAACGCACGTACACACACACACAGTCATTTCATAAAACTACACAAGCACACAGTCATTTCCTTCACACAGGAACACACGTACACAAACACACAGTCGTTTCCTTCACACAGGAACACACGTACACAAACACACAGTCGTTTCCTTCATACAGGAAGGTAGGCGGCAGAATGTTTAAGACGATCGTTTGCCAATACAGTGTTTGTGAGGGTCTGGGTTCGATTCCTGATCAAGCACTCTCTCCCAAGTTTGGAAAATCAAACAGGGCATCTAGTCATTCAGATGAAATGATAAACTGAGTTCCCGTGTGCAGCATGCACTTAGTGTAGTGGAAAAGAACCCACAGCAACCTAAGTGTTGTCCTCTAGCAAAATTCTGTAGAAGAAATCCACTCTGATAGGTATACACATATATAAGCATGCACTCAAGGCCCGACTCTGCATGCTAGGTTATGCTGCTAGTCAGGCATCTGCCTGACATAGTGTCTGAACGCAGTGACGTCTCCAAGACATACTGAAACTGAAACTCATACAAAAGGATTATTCACACCTCTTCACACCAATCCCAGTTCTCGTTTCAGTTTGATTTCTTCCAGCAGCAAAAGTCTCGTCTTCACCCGGTTCTGCTCTGTTTCGCTCTTCATCTTCTCGATCTCGGCCCTCAGGTACTCTGCCTGGAGACTGGGCATCACCCAGGTGGAGCAACTGCTGTTAAAACCAGGTTCTGTTCTCCTGGCTGCCCTGCGCCTCCAGGTTTTCAGCCCTGACCGTTTCATGTTCTGACGGAAGGGGCTCCTTTGCTGCATGGCTGACTCCGGCTCTGAGTGACCCTCTTCCTGATGTGCTGGTGGCAGTGGTACGGTGGGTGACCACTGGTCCGCACCTGGGTTCAGTCCCCTCTGATCGCTTGACTGACCTGTCAACAACAAGAGACAGGCATTTGCACTTGTGGTCAATTTTTTAAATAATTATCATTTTATACACTTCTCTTTTACTTCTCATTAATTATAATAATAATGATATTTATATAGCGCTGAATCTTGTGCAGAGACAAATCAAAGTGCTTTCGCACCAGTCATTCACACGCATGCATAACTCTAAAACTGTAGAAACTAAAGACAAGGAAGGGCAGACAAAGGAGGCTATTTTGGGAAGAGGTGGGTTTTAAAGCCAGATTTGAAAGAGCTGAGTGTGGAGACTTGATGAAGCGAAAGAGGAAGTTCATTCCAATTGCAAGGTCCAGAGACAGAGAAAGAACGGCGGCCAACAGTCGAGTGTTTGAATCTGGGTATGCGTAAACAGAGTGGATCCAATGCCGATCGTAGTGAGCGAGATGGAGTGTAGAGGTGAAGGCAGCCACAGAGATACCTTTACCTTTACTATAGAAAAAAAGATTCAGTTTCTCAAGGAGGCACCACAGTGTTTGCACAAATCCAAATACTCCACACCGCAACTGCTTGGCATTCCTGACCAGCACGCATAACCCAAAGTGCTCGTCAGGATTTGAGCGCATGCAAAAATATGAATACACCTATCAAAGTGGATTTCTTCTACAGAATTTTGCCAGAGGACAATGCTTTTGTTGTCATTTGGTTTGGTTTGGTTTTTCAGTGTGCAAAGTGCATGCTGCACACTGGACCTCGATTTATTGTCTCATCCGAATATCAAAATGCTCAGTTTGATTTTCCAGACAAACTTGGGAGAAAGGGTGAGAGCGGGATTCAAACCCACACCCTCACAGACACTGTATTGGCAGATCAGCATCTCAACCATTCTGTCGCCTTCCTCCTCTTATATAAACACTATCAAAGTGAACATTACTGCATACCCTTCACAGAAAGTGAACATTACTGCATACCCTTCACAGAAAGTGAACATTACTGCATACCCTTCATAGAAAGTGAACATTACTGCACACCCTTCACAGAAAGTGAACATTACTGCATACCCTTCATAGAAAGTGAACATTACTACATACCCTTCACAGAAAGTGAACATTACTGCACACCCTTCATAGAAAGTGAACATTACTGCACACCCTTCATAGAAAGTGAACATAACTACATACCCTTCACAGAAAGTGAACATTACTACATACCCTTGAACATTACTGCATACCCTTCACAGACAGTGGAAAGTATGTATCATATAAAGATTTATTTTACAAAGACAATAACTTTATGGGAGGAATTTCTATCTCTAAAGGTTTGGTTTCTAACACAGCACATTAGACCATACAACTACCAGATGCACACACACACACGCTTCAATCAACAATGGTTGTATGGCCTATTTTGTTCACACACACACCAGTCGACCAAGAAAAACACATGAATATTACATGGACATGCTGCATCTTCTGAACACTGGAGTTCCGCACTGCTGGAAGCGCGTGTAGAGTCAGGATCAGGAGCCGAAGAATGTGTCAGAAAATCTGAAAGTAAAACACTCCCTTGAAGGTCATCATACGCAACACTGACACACAAACTTCCTATCCTGAAGTTCTTTATACACAATGAAGTTAATCATAAGCAACACTGACACACAAACTTCCTACCCTGAAGTTCTTTATACACAATGAAGTTAATTATAAGCAACACTGACACACAAACTTCCTACCCTGAAGTTCTTTATACACAATGAAGTTAATCATAAGCAACACTGACACACAAACTTCCTACCCTGAAGTTCTTTATACACAATGAAGTTAATCATAAGCAGCACTGACACATAAACTTCCTACCCTGAAGTTCTTTATACACAATGAAGTTAATCATAAGCAGCACTGACACATAAACTTACTACCCTAAGTTCTTTATACACATTGAAGTTAATCATAAGCAGCACTGACACATAAACTTACTACCCTGAAGTTCATTATACACATTGAAGTTAACCATAAGCAACACTGACACACAAACTTCCTGCCCTGAAGTTCTTTATACACAATGAAGTTAATCATAAGCAACACTGACACACAAACTTACTACCCTGAAGTTCATTATACACATTGAAGTTAATTATAAGCAACACTGACATATAATCTTACTACCCTTAAGTTCTTTATACACATTGAAGTTAATTATAAGCAACACTGACACACAAACTTACTACCCTGAAGTTTATAATCTAAAATCTTGGCTAACAAACTTGCTATCCCCAATAATAAGTTTATTTTGTACAATACATATACACAAACTTGCAACCCTGATGTTTATTACAAACAATATTGACTCAAAACTGGCTATCCTGAATAACAAGTATAGTGTATACAATATGTGGCTATCTTGAATAACAATTTTATTGTATACAATACTGACATAAAATTTCATTATGCTGAAGTTTATTATATACATAATATTGACTCAAAAACTTGCTATCTTGAACAACAATTTTATTATGTACAATACTGACACACAAACTTACAACCCTGAAGTTTATTATATACTGACTCACAATCTTGCTATCTTGAATAACAAGTTTATTATGTACAATACTCCATGAAATTTCCATGAATTCACACTGATATTCAATGAATGATAGTTTATGTCAGTACATGCCAAATGTCAAAGGAAAAACAAGTATAAAATCAGAAGAGAGATTGTACTGCATTGTAATACTGCTCTGAAAGTCACAGGGTTTAATTTGAATCAACTGTACAACAGGCTATCAAACTATTCCAAGTAATGGGAGGTTTTTTTTAATAAATAGTGTGTATCTGGAAATTCTGTTTCAATAATGTTCTATTATTATGTACTTTTAATTTTCGTTGTCTTTCTTGTCTTGTTCTCTGTCTTCTCCCTCACATAATGTCATATATCCCTTTCCTTAATTCTGTGTTGGCGTTAATTTAGTTTTCTCATAAAAGGCATAACCAATCAATTATATAAACCTCTTTCTTTTTTTCTTTCTTTTTTATAGTTTATATGACAGGCACAATAGCCAAGTGGTTAAAGCGTTGGACTTTCAATCTGAGGGTCCCAGGTTCGAATCTTGGTAACAGCGCTTGGTGGTAAAGGGTGGAGATTTTTCCAATCTCTCAGGTCGACATATGTGCGGACCTGCTTGTGCCTGAACCCCCTACGTGTGCATACACAAGCAGAAGATCAAATACACACATTAAAGATCCTGTAATCCTTGTCAGCATTCGGTGAATTATGGAAACAAGAACTCACCCAGCATGCACCCCCCAAAAAACGGAGTATGGCCGCCTACATGGCGGGGTAAAAACAGGCATGCATGTAAAAGCCCACTTGTGTACATACGAGAGAACGTGGGAGTTGCAACCCACAAACAAAGAAGAAGAAGAGTAGTTTATATCGACACATTGTTGCTCAGATATTTTCTACTTTGCATTAGAATGTATTTTTCTATGTCTGCTTATGTATACAATATAACATGTTCCTTGTGTGTGTGTGTGTGTGTGTGTGTGTGTGTGTGTGTGTGTGTTCCTTTTATCACCTTCATTATAATTATGATAACTTTTAACTGTTTAATATTATTACTATTACCATCATAGTTTTTGTTCTTGTAGTTGCTACAGGAACAAAATCAGAAGTGATAATGCTATGAGTCTTGAGTCCTGTCATCTCCTGTTTTTACATTCCCTGAAAAATATTTATTACTTTATAATGATCTTTTTTTTTCCTTTTTTTTTTTTTTTTTTTTTAAAGAGATGGGGGTAGTTAGGGTATGGGTATTTCTATATGAACTTAAATTTCTTTACACATTTCTGAAGAGAGAGAGAGAGAGAGAGAGAGATAGTGAGACAGAGTCCAACGCTTCAACCATTTGGTTTTTGTGCATGTCACTGTCAGACCATGATCAATATAAAACAGATGACTAAAAACCAACAGTGATTTCTGCCTACAAGTCAACGCACCATGTGCTGATACCAGGAATCAAACCACACTCTCATTTTGATAATCAAACTCATTAACCAGTTGGATGCTGTGCATATCATGTCGGACCATAATCAATGCGTATGTGTGTGTGTGTCTCTGTGTGTGTGTGTGTGTGTGTACCCTTTTATATATATATAAATTAATATATATATATATATATTTTTTTTCATCAATATTGTTATTCATATCATTATTCACATTATTATCATTACATTATCATTATCATTGTTAACATTATTATCATTTATTTATTTATTTATTTGTTGTTTTTTCTTCACTATCTTAATATATCAATTCATTAATTTAATTACTATCTATTATTTACTTTTGAATCTTACATATTTTCTTTGTATTTTTCCTCAAGGCCTGACTAAGCATGCTGGGTTACGCTGCTGGTCAGGTATCTGCTTAGCAGATGTGGTGTATGGATTTGTCTGAATGCTTTGACTCTTCCTTGAGTAATTGAACAGAACTGAACTGAATCAATACAAGACAGATGAATAAAACCTAACTAATTTTTGCCTACAAGTCTACAGGTTGCAGCTAAAGGTTGGTATAACAAACCTTCCACTTGATTTTGAATATCATCTGACGTAGTGCAGGAGTGTACATTCGCTGGGTTGACGGCACCGCTTGAAACCACTGGCTTCTGATCATTGTAGATGAGCTGAAGTGTTGGCTTGAAGAGATCTATGACATCAAATTAAAAGTTGACAGAAATTAGGCAGTTTCAAACACCAAGCAAACGAAAAAGTGAAAAGTTGACCTCTGAGTTAATAACAACCACAACAAAGTTTTGATATATGAAGTCTGTACCATGCCCAGGTGCTGTGGTAAGCATTCTGGGCTGTTGACACAGAATCAAACCCCACCAGAGGTAATCATAGTTTCCATGGTTGGGGAGAATCGGGATGAGCAGGGTGAGAATAATGGAATAATGTTACTGAACTGGAGCAGATGATGGGGCAGGCAAAAAAGGTGGCACCAGTAAATGATTTCAAATTAAAGTGTGTGTGTGTGTGTGTGTGTGTGTGTGTGTGTGTGTGTATTAATAGCATGATGGCATTCCATGCTTCTTTGCTATATTAATAGCTTGATGGCACTTTTCTACTAAAAAATTGCCATAAAAATTTTAAATTGCGTGAAATCATAATTTGTTCAGTTCTTGATAACTGTCGTGTTTGATGTTAACTGAGAAACGTGGTAAATATCAGACCAACTGATTCTTCGATGCTGCTGGAGTTGCTTCCCTTGTACTACGTAGTACGTATGAATACAAATATATTTATACGAAGAGGAGTTCATAAAAGCATACCGAACTCATATATTACTGATTTTTTCCATTTAGTTTTCTTTCACTTTAGCATCACAGCTAAAAATCCTCAACTTATAAAAAAAAAATTAAAAAAATTAAAAAAATTGAGGCGATTTCTTTTCCCCAAAACATCGAAACAGGGGATGTAACTCTACTAACGGGTGAAAGTAGGTTACCTGCTGTGTCAAGGACACAGGTAAATGGTAAATCTCTCCCAATTATGTGAATCAGCTGCTCGTCGTAAAACCTGGCTGGCGCCTGAAACACCCCATTTATTTCCTTCGCCTTCTTAAGACGGCTGTAAAAATCCTTTTTCATGTCAGTGAATTTCTCCCTCACATGCTCCGGACTGCGACGACACACGCCTAAATCGGAAACGAGCGTCGATATTCTGGCCCACAGTTCATTTTTCTTCTGGCTTATTTCATCGGTGATTGAGGTGCTGAGAATTAGATCTTTGTTTGACGCTATCTCTTGCAGCAGAACTGATACCTCTGCTGGCAGGTAGTTCGGGTTTCGGACTCTTTTTTTCTCGGACTCCATGTTGGGCAGTGAAGCATGTAAGTGGAACGGAAGTACTGGCTCCCCAAAAATGTAGTTCATACAGTCGATCGACCTGCATTGGCTTTCGGCCTCATTAAAAGTGTGTTCGAAGCGTCTGCTCTTGGAGGTATGCAGGCTACATCAGTACAAGCTATTTTTGGCAATATCCACAATTTTTCCCCTCATGACAGAATGAGTAGTGTTCACAATTAGGCGTAGAAGCACACAGACGAGTGGAGGGGAAGAAATGTGGATGTATTTATATTCTGTAGCCGTATTTTTCACATGCATCACAGCATAATGCGCACAGAAATTTTAGTTTGAATATGCCCCAGAATTTCGGAAACTCAATTGGAAATTACCGACCCAGTTTGATGATGTGTTTGATATGCTGGCCAATAACGTCAGTGCCGTGGCCCGGCGGAGCGTTAACTATGTCGACAGTTTATTTAATGATTACGGGTCGGGTTAAGGCCGCGATGTGATGAAGAAAACGAAAGGTGAAATATGATGTAAAGTGACATTCCGGGAACCCGCTGCACGCCACTGGCCAGCCTGGCGGTCCCGGGCACAGTGTGGGAAGCCTTCCCTTTAGCCGGACTCTTCAGTTGCCTCTTTTACCGCCAACCTTCGCCGTCATCGGTCACAATACCAACATAACCACCACCAACAACAACACCCACAACACGTGACTTCAACAACCAAACAAGACACAGCAATAACAACGTGACAAACAACAGCCCACACAGAACAACTAACCACAACACAGGCCCAATCCACCGTGACCCCCTAAAAAAAAAAAAAGAAAGAAAAAAGAACGGCAAGCCAAAAATCACTGACAAAAACCAAATTCAACCGGGCCAGCCACAACACACACAATACTACACAACACACACAATACTGACAATACAACCTAACTACAACACACACAATACTACACAATACTACACAACACACATAATACTGACAATACAACACAACACGCAAAACACAAACCAACACAACTCGGTGACACCAAAACACACAGGCTCACCCAGTCGAGTCATTACACAACAAACAACGCCTCGGATCTAATCATGCCACCACAACCCCTCTCCCCCCTCATAACAACAAACAGGCCAACTGAACAACACAACACATACGACCCCGCCGCCAACACAAACAAACCGGACTACCAAAGCTGACCACCCACACCATCTGATTGATGTATTGCCACGGTATTTTTAAATCAGCGGACCAACCCCCCCGGGCAAGGAAACAACTTGTCGCGGCTCCAGTCACGTGACGTTGGACAAGAGCGATGTTGCGAACTGCAAGTTGGTGGGAGGGGAAGAGGGAGAGCCGGATGAGTTGGGGGTCTACGTGTGCCGGAACTGGTTTTACAATTTAAAGTATATTTTTCTTCATAATTAGTTTTATCAGGAATACGTACAACCCTTTTGTTGTGGGTTCTTTTACTTGCGCGAATAACTATCGCACACGGGACCTAGGTTTACCGTCTCTTCTGAAAGACTAGCATCCTAACCACCAGTCAAAGTCGCGTGGAATAGTGAGTGAAACAATCGCAGTCTCGAACCTGTGGACTTTCGCTTTCAGTTCAGTTCCAATCCAGTCGGGCGCATTACTGTACCACTACGCCACTGCTCGTTCATACCCCACCGTCATTCAGACAGTATCAGTATCAGTAGCTCAAGAGGCGTCACTGCGTGCGGACAAATCCATATACGTTACACCACATCTGCCAAGCAGATGCCTGACCAGCAGCAAAACCCAACGCGCTTACTAGGTCAGGCCTTGAGAAAAAAAAAAGTAATAATAATAACAATGGGTGATAAAAATAAATTAAAACTGAAGACAATTATGATGATAAATAAGCAAAAAAGCAAATAAATGTAAAACATGCAGACACACATTCATACACACACACACACACACACACACACACACACACATGCGTGCGTGACAGATATGCAATAGACATGCACTACAGAGTTTTACACTGGATATGATGATTGCACAGGCAAATACACATAAACGTACACGAGCCCCGACACACACACACACACACACACACACACACGCGCGCGCGCGCGCGCCATCTCCCAAATTACCCTGCACCCCCCACACCCTCCTCCACCCACTCATTCCTAGGTTATTTATCGCAGCTTTCACGGCACACAAACGCTCACACACATGCACACACTTATACAAGCACACACACTGACACAGCCCATATCCCCCGCTAACCCCTGCCCCCCTCCCTCTCCCCCCCACAGCCACGCCCCCCCCCCCCCCCCCCGGCACACACACACACACACACACACACGCACGCATATATATACAAATATATCTATTAGTATGCACAACCCACATGTCCCAATTTTCCGTTGCTCCCCTACAGACATGCACGCACACACATACCTCATCCTCCACACGCACACACACACACACACACACACACACACACACACACAGAGGCTGCCACTGATTGGCCGCAAGAAGGGTGGGAAAATATCTCTGACGCATGGAACGTGGAGTCTTGCGTGTTGCTTAGTCTCAGTATTGTATTTGGAAAAGCCCAGAGAAACTCTAATCCGTTTTGAAGAAATGTGCGCAATGTTGGTTTGGAAATGATGGCAATATTCGTTTGATTTGCAAAGCATCGTGCTCTACCTTACATGCTAGACTTACGGCCACTCCCTCTCTCTACCTTTATTTCATTGAGGCGATCGATGATTGGTGTGATGGCCTTGTACCTGTTCTTTTTGGTATTCTTTGTCTTTTCTGAGGATTTCCAATTTTCCTCGATGTAGGCCGCTCGTTGTTGCGTTACCAGCAAGTCTGTCAGCTCGCTCATTTCTCTTAATTAACACCTGCATGTCCAAGGCAGTATGTGCATGTAAGGTTTTTTATCTCAAAGTTGCGCATTGCCTCATGCCACTCTGGCTTCTCATTTCACTTTCAATTTTCTGTATGAGGTTCATTGAGTCCGTTAGAAACACCATGGCATGTTGGTTTCCAGGCATATGGATAGATCATAGCCACTGGAGAGCATGTGTCACAGCTTCAGCTGACAGATAGGCGACGGGAACTCCTCGCTGTTTTCATTTCACAGAGAGAGAGAGAGAGAGAGAGAGAGAGACTCGTTCTGTTTATTTGATCTTATTTTTCTTTCTTTCTTTCTTTCCCCCCAATTACATCAGCATTTGCTATGGCTCCAAGGCATATTTTTCCACAGTGTCTGAATGTTTGGTGTGACGGAATCGGGTTGTCGAACCGATAAACTTGGGGGGGAAAAGCAAAACAGTGAGAGTGTAAATGGATCTTCACAAATGATCGTCTAAGTTGACTACCTCCCAAGTGGTAGACAGCAGATAAGCAAGCCGAAGTGACGGGGAGGAGGAGGTGCGGTGGGAGATGAAAGGGAAACAAAGACACGGGGAAGAGAAGTCCTGATTATCTCTGTGAATATTGTATCAAAGCAACAACTTCGACGTTTTAAAAGCCAGTGCTTGTTCAAACTGAACAGAACAGAATTGAATATTTACAAACGATGTTCACCATCATCAAAATTACCATGATTGTGTGGCTGTGTGTGGGTGTGTGTGTGTATTTTACATTTTTTTTTTTTCGAATTAGTTTTTACTATAAGCCGAAAGCAGGGCATAACTGTTTAACATATTCTTCAAAGATTTTATCACACACACACACACACACACACACACACACACACACACACACACACACACACACACACACACACACACACACACACATACACACGCACGCACGCACGCACGCAATCACGGCACACACACACACACACACACACACACACACACACACACACACACACACACACCGAGTACATATCCACACGAGAAAGCGAGAGGGAGAGAGACACACACACGGAGAGAGGTTTTTGCTGAACTGAGGCACAAGAAACCAGGTTGACTGATTCTGTCATGGATCGAGCTTTGCATGTTGTTCTGCTGACAGAACCACACGAACAATACAAACCCAAAGTCATACAGGCTGCAGTGTCGACAGCACTTTGCAGTCACACTTGAGGCGCCGTGGTTGAATCAGTTTGGCGTCTGAGCTGAACAGGTACCTCATTTCGCAGGGAGGAGAGAATTGGGCCCCGCATTCAAATGCCGACGTGAACAACGTGAACTTGAATTCACTGCTGTAAGGGGCCACCGGACCTATGCTTTCAACTTGAAGTTGGCAAAGACGTGCATACGAGCGTGGTTATCACAGGTGAGAGCACCCCACGCTGTAATGCTGTCCACTCCCCATCTTGTTGGTCTCTGACTTGCAACACTCTCGCGTGGCCAATTTCAGCAAATGGCATACCAGTGGCCCTTTCACATTCCTAGGTAATTCTCTGTAATGTCTTCCTATGGTCTGTGGTTCACAATAGCCGGATGGTTAAAGCGTTGGACATTCAATCCGAGGGTCCCGAGTTCGGATCTCGGTGACGGCGCCTGGTGTGTAAAGGGTGGAGATTTTTCCGATCTCCCAGGTCAACATATGTGCAGACCTGCTAGTGCCCGAACCCCCTTCGTGTGTATACGCACGTGTAAGATCAAATACACACGTTAAATATCCTGTAATCCATGTCAGCGTTCAGTGGGTTATGGAAACAAGAACATACCCAGCACGCACACCCCCAAAAACGGAGTATGTCTCCGACCGAGGATAGGCGCTTTATCAGTATCCCAGGCATATCAATCAATCAAAAAACAAAAAACGAAATAACAACAACGTCGTCAATATCATAAACAACAGCAACAACAATAAGAACAACAGCAACGACATCATCTCATCAACAACAACGATGACAACAATAACAGCAAAATCGTCATCATCAAACTCAACAGCAACAACAATAACAACAACAACAATGTGCTTTAATTTCCTTTCTGTGTTCGTGGACTGACATTTTATCATTTCCTTGTCAAAGGCTGTGTTGAGAGTCGGAAAAACTGTTCTGATTTCTCAACATTCCACCCCCAAAAATGTACAGTCAATTGTTTTTTTCCCCTCTAAAGACACATCATATTCGTCGTTTCATTCAGTTGGCATTTTCTTCTTATACTCTGGAATCTGGATTCTGAAACGATACGTTGCAGGAACCTTTGTAGATTATCATCGCATCCCGTGTAACCCATAAACAGCCAGCTGTGTCACTTCGGTGGTGTTCAGCAGTGCCTATTCTGATTCAAAATATGCAGGACATTGCCTGCTTAGCCTCCTGCGGACGACAATTATTGCTAATTCGTTCATACGATACACAAAAACATAACACAACGCAACACTCGTCATACATGTCGTACACCGTTATTGCCCGAGATAAAAATGATGAGATGATGATGTTGGTGCTACTGCTGCTACTGCTTTCTACTATTACTGTTGCCACTCATCTCATCTCATTCCTTTGATGCCCAGGGTCAACTGTCTGACCGTTATTGGCATTTGGGGGTGCTAACCAGTGTAAAAAAAAAAAAAAAAAAAAAAAAGGCTGGCTGGAGATTTAAATGTGTGCTGCCAACATCTGGCAGAGGACTGGGCACAGACCACGTCCTCGGGAAGCACGTTCCAGTCACGGACTGTCATCGGAAAGAACGACCCGAGTCTGTGAACTGTTCTGCACACAATACGGGCAAAAGTGCGGGAATGTGCCCTCCTCACTCTTGATGACCGGTGATGTAGGAGGTCGCACTTTGCTTTCATGGCTACCTCGGTGATCTTATAGAGAGCATACAGACGGGAAGATTTTCTGCGACGCTGGAGAGTCAGCCACTGCAAGAGCTCCATCATTTCAGAGACACTGGTCGTCCTCTGGTATCAGTTCAGCAAAAAACAAGCAGCTCTGCGCTGTACCACCTCCAGTCTGTCAATGTCCCTCTCTGCTATTGGATCCCAGACGGAGCTTGCGTATTCCAGTATGGGTCTTATCAGTGACTTGTACGCCATTGCCTTGGTGGTAATAGGCGCTCTTTTAAGGTTTCATCTAAGGAAGCCGAGGGTCCTGTTAGCTGAAGTAATAACATTATCCATATGAATGTCAAATTTTGTATTGCTCTGGATGGTAACTCCTAGATACTTTGCGGAGGACACTATCTTAAGAGGCTGCAGGGAGTAGGTTGAGACACTGGGGGAGTGCTTGTTAGTGCAGGTCAGGACTGCACATTTATCCGGATGAAACTGCATCTCCCACTCCTCCTCCCACCTCTCAATTTCAAGGAGACCTTCCCGCAGGGTGTCATGGTCTTCAGGGGCGAGGATGAGCCTATAGATGATCGTATCATCAGCAGAGAGGCGCGTGCGTGACTGCACTCTGCTCGGCAGATCGTTTATGTAGATCAGGAATAGGTACGGTCCTAATACCGATCCTTGGGGAACTCCTGATCTAACTGCCGTGTAGGACGATCTCACTCCATCCACCACCACTGACTGCCGCCTATTCCGCAGGATGCTGGCTACCCAGGAATTAATGGACCTGCGGACGCCGTAGCGACTAAGCTTATGGATGAGCAACGAATGATTTACTTTATCGAAAGCTTTCGCAAAGTCCATCACTACGACGTCCACCTGTCCACCCCTATCCAGGCTGGCGGTTAACTCCTCAAAGAACTCTAGGAGTTGGGACTCACAGGAGTACGATCTGCAGAAGCCGTGTTGCTCATCTCCCAGGATGCTGTTTTCTTCCAGGTGAGTCATAATATGGCTGACGATGATGTGTTCAAGATGTGTTCAAGAATTGTCCCTGGCACACTTGTCAGGGAAACTGGTCTGTAATTCCCAGCATCGTACTGAGCACCTTTCTTAAAAACAGGGGTCACAGAAGCCTCACGCCAGTCAGATGGTACTTCCCCTGTGCTAAGAGAGCGTCTGAAGATCCTTGTGAGGATCGGGGCAATTTCATTTGCACATTCTTTTAAAACTCTTGGCGTGATTTCATCTGGTCCAGCGGTTTTTGAGGGGTCAAGGTCAGCCAGTCTCTCCTTGACACCCTCTTCTGTGATGGTGATGTCGTTCATGTCTGGGAAGTCTTCCTGCCTTGTCTTCATGGGGCGCTTGCTCGCGAACTGTTCTGAGCTATAACTCGCTCCTTCACTGAACACTTTGTCGAAATGGCGGTTGAGTAGTTCAGCCTTTTCTTTAGGCTCTGTTACCAACTTCCCTTGATCTTTTTTTTTGGGGGGGTGCGGGGGGGGGGGGGGGGGGGGACACTGGCATTTGAAGTTCTTTGTTGTTTGATGTATGACCGAAAACGTTTCGTGCTGCCTGTTTTGTCTGTTTCACTTTCTTGTGGTGTAAACAAATTATTTATGTAAGACCAGTGCACTTGTCTCAACTTCCTCTGTTCATCTCTTAGTCCTGAGTTAGATGTTGCTCGCTGCCCTTCCTTTTTCCATTTCCTGTATTTCATGTCTCGCTTACGAATCAATTTCCGCAGCTCATAGCTAATCTAGGGACGAGAGCCCCTTGGTCTTGCCTTTTTGTGTGGGATGTGGCTCTGGATGCTTAAATGGAGAGAGCTCTTGAAGACGCAACACGTCTCCTCCTCTGGGGTGTCATCTGGCATTGTTTTGATGGTTAGTGTGAGGGCTGCCATATCCTCACGTATCTTGTCCCAATCCGCTTTCTTGTACACTGGTGTAAGTCTTGGCAGGTTTGTAATCTTGGCAGGCTTGATTGAAAATCCAAAATAGACAACTTCATGGTCGGAGAGTCTTGGTATGGTCTCAGTGCGTGGGACCAAGTCAGGCCTATTGCTGAGAACAATGTCCAGGGTATTGTTTTTCCATGTGGGTGCATGAACCAGTTGTTCGAATCTGATATCCCAGATTAAGTCCAGGAAATTGCAGTGCAGTGAGTGGTAACTGGTTTCTGGCTAAATGTGAACCGCTTCAGAATATGTAACCCAGTCAAAACCTGGAAAGTTCAGATCACCCGCAATCAAGATCTGCGGGTCATTAGCAGCAGCTCTCCTAAGTGAAATCTCAAACTCTTCTAGACTGTGCTTACCACTGACATCCGGGCGGTAGTAGCTGCAGAGGTAGAGAGGCCGCTGGCCCATGGTGAGCACTTTGATCCAAGACACCTCACAGTCTGTTTCGAGTTCATGCACTGGGATAAACTTTATCTCTTCCTTTACAGCTATAAGTACACCACTACCCCACTCCACCAGCTCTATCAACCCTGTGACATATATAAGTTGGTGGAAGAAACTCTGAATCAGCAATAGATTAGTTGAGATGAGTCTCTGTACCAAAGATAATATCCGGCTTTGTGCTCTTTATCATATTTGCTAGACCACATCTTTTTCCAATAATTGATCGGAAATTTATGTTAAGACATCACAGAGGTCTATACTTCTGCTTGTTTTGGTATCTTGTGGGAGTGGAGCTATGAAGAGGAACAAATCCCTGTTGTGTTGGGATAGAGTCCGAGCTCAGGTTGAAGGAGACCTCGGTCTCGACCCCAAAGAGGTCGTAGGCTGTAGTACTGTAATTGTTCCCTCCACATATGGCACAGTGCCAAACGACATCTGAGTCGTGAAGATTGTGGTAACTGCTGCCAATATCCTGACATGTAGCATGAAACCACATGCCACAGGTCTCACAAGTGACTCCTCTATCTTCCCATTTGATGGTGCGATCACACGTGCCACACGGTGCATATGTGTCATCAGCCACATGGTTTGACGAATATACTTGAACATCACTTGTCATGATTGACTGTGGGCTGGGATTGGGCTCAGGTGCACATGGCCTTGACAGCAGTAGGCTCGCCAGGTACAGCAAGACCAGCCCATTACTCTGACCAGTCCTCTTCCTCATGGATGCTTTAGCACTGAGAAAAGTGAAGACAGCTGTCCCTCTGTCCTTTAGTCGGCAAACTTGTTTGTTGTGGAATTTAACAACAGTAACTGGGAGGGAGCAACCAGGAACTCCAAGATCTGACAGACAGGCTGACTGATCGCGCAGGCACTTACGGCATGGAAGTGAGCGCTGAGAAAAGCAAGGTGATGGTCAACAGTAACACCAACGCCCACGCCAACATCACCATGAATGGCCAGGAACTTGAAGAGGTGGAAGCCTTCACGTATTTGAGAGCAAAACTTACAAAGGACGGCAGGTCGAACACAGAAGTGAAGATCCGCCTCGCAACAGCAACATCAGCGATGGCAAAACTGGACAAGATCTGGAAGAGCAGGAGCATTTCCCTTGCCATCAGACTCAAACTGTACAGATCCTTAGTGCTCGCCATTCTCCTGTATGGATGTGAAAGCTGGACACTGTCAGCCGAGCTTGAGAAGAGGATCCAAGCATTTGAGATGGAATGCTACCGAAAGCTGCTCCGCATCTCATGGGTCGAACTCAAGACCAACGACTATGTCCTGAGCAAAGTCGAAGCCTTCGCCGGACATCAAGAACCCCTCCTGGCCACCATCAAAAGGAGGAAGCTGGCCTGGTTTGGCTACGTGACCCGCCACAACACCCTGTGCAAGACCATCCTGCAGGGCACCATCAAGGGTGGAAGAAAGAGGGGAAGACCAAGGAGAAGCTGGACAGATGACGTCAAGACCTGGACTCATCTGAAGATGCCAGAGCTGGTGTCAGAGAACGAGAGCAGACCAGGCTGGAGGAGAGTGACGTCCACTGCATCCCTTGTGTCCCCCCCCCTCCCCCCCACGGCCTGGTGGGTCACGGGACAAAAAGGTAAAGGTAAAGGTAAAACATCCCGGTACAGCTGGGGTGTGCAAGCATCTACCGCCCAGACCTTCTTCTTCTTCTTCCATTAAAGCTCAGCGGTCATACCTTTGACCATTACTAGCATTTTATGCGTGCTGGGTATTTCCGTGTCTCCATAACCCACCGAACGCTGACATGGGTTACAGGATCTTTAACGTGCGTATTTGATCTTCTGCGTGCGTATACACACGAAGGGGGTTCAGGCACTAGCAGGTCTGTACATATGTTGACCTGGGAGATCGGAAAAATCTCCACCCTTTACCCACCAGGCGCCGTCACGGTGAGTCGAACCCGGGACCGTCGGATTGAAAGTCCAACGCCTAAACCACTTGGCTATTGCGCCGGACCTTGTGGCTGTAAAGTACAATCACAAGTAGCAAGAGGGTAAAGTGAAACTTCATACCTGATGTACGTGGATGGGTGTGGTTTGTTGTGCAGATCTGATCTTAATGACAGTCAGCTTCCATCCCTGTCAGGGACACATCCCGAAAGTTCGTACATGACGAAGGAATTTTCACTCACCGGTCCAACAAACTTACTCGAAAGTCTTGTCAATTTGGAAATTCAAGTCTAAGTAATAAAATTTTTGTTATAAAACGCAGCTCTAATAATTATAATAATAATGGATACTTATATAGCACACTATCCAGAAATCTGCTCTAGGTGCTTTACAAAAACGCTTTCAGTTTTAACATAAAACATTACATCTATGTTCCATACACACACACACACAGGGAGCTTGTTCCACACACCAAAATGTGACTACACACACACACACACACACACACACACACACACACACACACACACACACACACACACACACACACACACACATATATATATATACACACACACTGCATACATACATTTTAACATACATGTGTATCTAACAGCAACCCTAACACATACGCACACAGAGGCAGGCACAAACTTACATAAACACACGCACACACAATACACATTCATATATATGCATGTAGTTATCTACACATACATATGTATACACACATAGCTCTACCAATGGAAGAATTCCTCCTGAGGTTACGAAGGGCTAATTAGGGTTGTTAGGGTGAAAAAATGAACAACATTTGAAAAAAAATTGCTCAGCCACAAAAACAAAGCCGTGCACCGGAAACCGGAAGCAAACTCAACTCTGCTTACTGCTATTACTACTACTGCTGCTGTTGCTTGGGTGATAATGTCATTCTCCAACTTCGCTGGGTAGTCAGTAGACACGGTAATTTATCGATTGCAGACGACGAGAGTGCGATGTTATGATGAGAGCTTGACCTCCCCTACCTTTCAACTTTGACCTGCAGCAATGGCGACTGCTGATGAAGTGGTGGAGAAGTCCGCATTGGTAAGTTGTGTTTGCGATTTCTAATATGGGCAGATGTGGCCGTCTCGAGTAACATCTAACTAGGTACAGGTACATATTATTCGTTTTTAATGATTTTAGACAGGTGTCCTTTGTAAAGGCATCGGTAAACTTAAAACCGTTCATACTCAATCTGCACGTCAACACTTTCACTGACACATTGCACTGAGCCACACACGTACACACGCACACATGCTTGTAAAGAAATGATTCTCAGACAAAAACAGCGTCGTGTGGGATGTTAATAAAGAGCGTACTTAGAACTTAAATTGTAGAGAATTCCCAGTGTAATTATCCGAAAGAGATTTAAGGAAAGATTTTACAAAGTCTTTTGGGATTACAGGCCGCCGAAGATTGAAAACAACACGGTAGATAAGAGGATTCCGGGATCCCTTTCAAACGATACAACCTTGTAAAAGAGAAAAAAAGAAAAGAAAAAGAAAACAACAACAACAACGACGCACAAATAAATGAATATAATGAGAGAGAGAAATGCGTCACTGACATGCAGCGCTATTTACCCAGGTTTAAGTGGAAAAACAACAACGAAGTAGAATCATAATAAAACGTGTCAGTGTTTATTCCTGTTGTACCATGTTTGTTGTTGATTCATCACATGGATCTGATCATGGGCCATGTTTAATGTTCATTCATCACATGGATCTGATCATGGGCCATGTTTGCTGTTGATTCATCACATGGATCTGATCATGGGCCATGTTTGTTTTTCACTTGTTGATTCATCACATGGATCTGATCATGGGCCATGTTTGATGTTCATTCATCACATGGATCTGATCATGGGCCATGTTTGTTGTTAATTCATCACATGGATCTGATCATGGGCGATGTTTGTTGTTGATTCATCACATGGATCTGATCATGGGCCTTGTTTGTTGTTCATTAATCATATGGATCTGATGATGGGCCATGTTTGTTGTTGATTCATCACATGGATCTGATCATGGGCCTTGTTTGTTGTTGATTCATCACATGGATCTGATGATGGGCCATGTTTGTTGTTGATTCATCACATGGATCTGATCATGGGCCATGTGTGTTGTTCATTAATCACATGGATCTGATCATGGGCCATGTTTAATGTTCATTAATCACATGGATCTGATCATGGGCCATGTTTGTTGTTGATTCATCACATGGATCTGATCATGGGCCATGTTTTATGTTCATTAATCACATGGATCTGATCATGGGCCATGTTTTATGTTCATTAATCACATGGATCTGATCATGGGCCATGTTTGTTGTTGATTCATCACATGGATTTGATAATGGGCCATGTTTGTTGTTGATTCATCACATGGATCTGATGATGGGCCATGTTTGTTGTTCATTAATCACATGGATCTGATCATGGGCCATGTTTAGTGTTGATTCATCACATGGATCAGGTCATAGGCCATGTGTGTTGTTGATTCATCACATGGATCAGATCATGGGCCATGTTTGTTGTTGATTCATCACATGGATCTGATCATGGGCCATGTTTAATGTTCATTCATCACATGGATCTGATGATGGGCCATGTTTTATGTTCATTAATCACATGGATCTGATTATGGGCCATGTTTGTTGTTGATTCATCACATGGATCTGATCATGGGCCATGTTTGTTGTTGATTCATCACATGGATCTGATCATGGGCCATGTTTGTTGTTGATTCATCACATGGATCTGATCATGGGCCATGTTTTATGTTCATTCATCACATGGATCTGATCATGGGCCATGTGTGTTGTTCATTAATCACATGGATCTGATCATGGGCCATGTTTGTTAGGATTATATTGGTCATTATCTAACAGAATTTGAATGAGTGTGTTTGATTTGCAGAGACTGATTGTGTGTGTGGAGTCAAAATCTCTTTCCTGAAAGAGTGCATTATTTAGTGTACACTATTTAGTCAGTGACTGTGAGGGTCACGAGTGTGTTCTGAAACATGTTGTTTGTTCCATTATTTCAGTCACTGTTTTGCGTCTGTATTTAATCTGAATTAGTGTACTCGACTATATGTAATATAATAGCATATCAATGTCACCATTTTGTTCAACAATGTCTGTTGCCTTTACCGTGTCTGTCTCTCAGTATTTTGTTTATTACATACATACAGATAGATAGATAGATAGATAGATAAATGATACTTAAAAACAGAGGACCAAAAGAGTATATAGTGGTGAATCTTGTGCAGAGACAAATCAAAGTACTTTCGCTCCAATCTTTCACATGCATGAAATGCTGTAAATTGTGCAATTCACAGGGATAAAAGTCAAAACATGTACTTTAAGTGGGAATATATGAGATGCATAAACGCAGCTATTATTGATGTAGGGGAAACCCAGCAGAACTGGTTAGTTGTTGGACTTGTGATCCTGTGTTTACTAGTGATGAGGGCTGGAGGCCCTTGTTCGAGATTAGTGTTGTGTCTTCAGGAAACTGAAAGGCAGTTTAACTAGTGATGAGGGTTGGAGGCCCTTGTTTGAGATTAGCGTTGTGTCTTTGGGAAAGGCAGTTTAACTAGTGATGAGGGTTGGAGGCCCTTGTTTGAGATTAGTGTTGTGTCTTTGGAAAAGGCAGTTTAACTAGTGATGAGGGTTGGAGGCCCTTGTTTGAGATTAGTGTTGTGTCTTTGGGAAAGGCAGTTTAACTAGTTATGAGGACTGGAGGCCCATGTTTGAGATTAGTGTTGTGTCTTTGGGAAAGGCAGTTTAACTAGTGATGAGGACTGGAGGCCCTTGTTTGAGATTAGTGTTGTGTCTTTGGGAAAGGCAGTTTAACTAGTGATGAGGACTGGAGGCCCTTGTTTGAGATTAGTGTTGTGTCTTTGGGAAAGGAAGTTTAACTAGTGATGAGGACTGGAGGCCCTTGTTTGAGATTAGTGTTGTGTCTTTGGGAAAGGCAGTTTAACTAGTGATGAGGGCTGGAGGCCCTTGTTTGAGATTAGTGTTGTGTCTTTGGGAAAGGCAGTTTAACTAGTGATGAGGGTTGGAGGCCCTTGTTTGAGATTAGTGTTGTGTCTTTGGGAAAGGCAGTTTAACTAGTTATGAGGGTTGGAGGCCCATGTTTGAGAATAGCGTTGTGTCATTGGGAAAGGCAGTTTAACTAGTTATGAGGACTGGAGGCCCATGTTTGAGATTAGCGTTGTGTCATTGGGAAAGGCAGTTTAACTAGTTATGAGGACTGGAGGCCCATGTTTGAGATTAGTGTTGTGTCTTTGGGAAAGGCAGTTTAACTAGTGATGAGGACTGGAGGCCCTTGTTTGAGATTAGTGTTGTGTCTTTGGGAAAGGCAGTTTAACTAGTTATGAGGACTGGAGGCATTTGTTTGAGATTAGTGTTGTGTCTTTGGGAAAGGCAGTTTAACTAGTTATGAGGGTTGGAGGCCCTTGTTTTGAGATTAGTGTTGTGTCTTTGGGAAAGGCAGTTTAACTAGTGATGAGGGTTGGAGGCACTTGTTTGAGATTAGTGTTGTGTCTTTGGGAAAGGCAGTTTAACTAGTGATGAGGGTTGGAGGCCCTTGTTTGAGATTAGTGTTGTGTCTTTGGGAAAGGAAGTTTAACTAGTGATGAGGACTGGAGGCCCTTGTTTGAGATTAGTGTTGTGTCTTTGGGAAAGGCAGTTTAACTAGTGATGAGGGTTGGAGGCCCTTGTTTGAGATTAGTGTTGTGTCTTTGGGAAAGGCAGTTTAACTAGTTATGAGGACTGGAGGCCCTTGTTTGAGATTAGTGTTGTGTCTTTGGGAAAGGCAGTTTAACTAGTTATGAGGACTGGAGGCCCTTGTTTGAGATTAGTGTTGTGTCTTTGGGAAAGGCAGTTTAACTAGTGATGAGGGTTGGAGGCCCTTGTTTGAGATTAGCATTGTGTCTTTGGGAAAGGAAGTTTAACTAGTGATGAGGACTGGAGGCCCTTGTTTGAGATTAGTGTTGTGTCTTTGGGAAAGGCAGTTTTCTCAGGTTTTTCCTCATCACACAGAGATGTGAATGAGCACTTGACTTGGGTCAGGGTAGTGGTAGAAAATGGGGATTTGGCCTCACCTTTCAAAAGTTTAGTTATTGCTGTGTTAAAACAACTGTGCAGGGGTGTGTGAGTCTGAATTAATGTTGGAATAAAATGGCTGCATAAAGTGAGAAAACAAAAAATCACTGAAAAGATATTACAGAAATACAATATATCATATGTGTCTGGAAAGGTTAAGAAAGGCAAGAACACTTAAAAAAAAAAAAAAAAAAAAAGATTTATAAACTATCAATTGTGACTGGTGCTTAATTTTTGTCCAGTCATTCAAACGAGTGAGTAATCTCGTGTCCAGTTACTAGACAATGATGACTTGCGACAGTAGAAGTTTTAACAATGAAAGAGAGGTGATATTTGTGCTTTTTGTCTTTTTTTTCTATATTTCATTTTATTGCTTTATCTATTTGCTTACTTAATAAGTTGATTTTATTTCATAGTATTTTTTAGATCTATTTATTTATTCTGATTTATTTATTGATTAATTTGATGACTTATTCATTTATTTGATTATGTATCCCTTTTTTTTTTCTCAAGGCCTAAATATACATGTTGGGTTACGCTGCTGGTCAGGCATCTAGTCTACTTAGCTGATGTGGTGTAGCATATATATATGGAATTGTCCAAACACTGTGACACCTCCTTGAGTAATTGAATTGAACTGAACTGTTGTAATTGTATTATTATTATTATTATTAATATTGTTTTTGTTGTTGTTATCATTGTGTTGAAAATATAATGATCTTTTTATCATCTTTTTCTTTTCTTATTGTTATTATTAACAATAGCATCATCATCATCATCATTATGATCATTACAGTGACTGTCATCATCATCATCATAACCATTCACTTTCAGAAATTTTACGCTCACTGAAAAGCCCTGTGTTGCATTCAGTCAGTAAGGCTGGAATCTAGGATCCAGGTGTCAGGTGCATTGCTTGGTTCTAACTTTTTTTGACAGTTACACTTGACTAAATGCCTACGTTGACTGAACTACGCCATTGGTCAGTTCCATACCACACACAGTAGTGGGTTACAACCATACTAGGCTCTTCCGTCCGAGCAATGCAACTGGCTCAGGGGTAATGCATGTCCTGAAGATTTTTTTTCTGATAAAAAAAAAAAAAAAAATCCCAGACCAAAGACATTACATGATAACATTTAAAATTTTAATGCACTAAAGCATTATAATTACCATCAGATATCAGTTGTTCATTGACATGAATACCAAGAGCATTTTGTAACGGGAAAAAAAAAAAAAATTGTAAAGAACAACAGATGGCCAGATGTATGGGATAGATAAATGAGTAAGAAAATAGATATATGAAGAAACAAGAAAGAGAGAGAAAAAACAAGGCAAGAAAAAAAGACCTATCACTTTAACTCCTTTTCCTCTCTCGAGCTCTTTTTCCCTCCCGTTTTGTGCACTTTGAACAATCACATGAAACAACGGAACGGAGAACAAAAGTGATGCTATCTACAATCACATATCCACACGTATTAAATACATGGCACAGGAAAACGACAGAAAAAACAACATATCAGCAGTGCGGACACTGTCATTTAAAACGTTATATTAACAGTTTTTGACTTAAAGGGATTGTTAGCATCAACACAAGAAAACACACACATGCAGAAAAAAAAAGAAGAAAAGAGAGACAGAGAGAGAGAGAGAGAGAGAGAGAGAAGAAGATTTGATTTATGATCTGCCTACTTCCTCCTCTTGCACACACCCGTGTCATTTCCCTTCCCCCTCCTCCCCCTAATCCCATCATGATTCACATCTCAACACCAAGAGGAGAAAGATGAGGGGGAAGAAGGATTGATGATGATGGTGGTGATGATGACATACTGGGAGGGTGTGTGTGTGTGGGGGGGGGGGGGGGGGGGTGGGTGGCATTTTCTTTGCAGGCTATATGTTGAAAAGTGGCCAGAGGGTTCTGTTGGGACTGCTGGTTTACTCTCTGCAGTGAGAGAGAGAGAGAGAGAGAGAGAGGGCTGGATGGAAAATGCCCAGGGCGACAGCTCTGTTTCTGATGACTTTCAGTCAAGCTGAGCTAGATTCATATGAACACTGTTGTAAATTATGGGACAGGGAAGAGATGGAGTGTGTGT
Source organism: Babylonia areolata (assembly GCF_041734735.1). Lineage (NCBI taxonomy): Eukaryota > Metazoa > Mollusca > Gastropoda > Neogastropoda > Buccinidae > Babylonia > Babylonia areolata. Next base: position 18,504,740 of record NC_134904.1, on the reverse strand, counting down.
GTGTGTGTGTGTGTGTGTGTGTGTGTGTGTGTGATCATGTGTATATATGTATGTCTGTGCAAATGTCACTCTGTGTGTATTTGTACATATCTGTGTGTGTGTGTGTGTGTGTGTGTGTGCATGCAAATATGACTCTATGTGTTGTTTGTAAGTTGTGTGTGTATGTGTATGTGAAAAGTGTCTGTGTGTTTGTGTGTGTGTGCGCGCGTGTGTGCATGCATGCATGTGTGTGTGTGTGTGTGTGTGTGTGTGCGCACGCGTGCATGACCTCGTCTGTGTCTGCTTGTGAATATATTTTAAACTTCAGCGACAGTTGTTCACAAACTGCCAGATCAGTGTCAAAGTGGCGTGGACCTTGTTTTCAGATGAAAATAATCCTACCACCATGTTCACCTTGACCTGTGTTCAAGTTCATGTGGTTAAACAAGATTAGATTCATTGCATTAGTGTTTCTAAAAATTTTTTTAGACATGGCACGGCATGGCACAGCAGTGAAAATTTGTGCCGTGCAAAGCAGCGTCAGTACTATATACAGGAGAATACCATACCATACCATACCACACCGTACCATACCGTACCATACCATACCACACCGTTCCGTACCGTACCATACAATACCACACCGTACCATACCATACCATACCATACCATACCATACCACACCGTTCCATACTGTACCATACAATACCATACCATACCATACCGTACCATACCATACAATACCATACCGTACCATACCATACCACACCGTTCCAAACCGTACCATACTGTATCATGTCGTACCATACCATACCACACTGTTCTGTACCATTCCATACAATACCATACCGTACCATAACATACCACACCGTTCCGTACCGTACCATACAATACCATACTATACCATACCGTACCATACCATACAATACCATACCGTACCATACCATACTATACCATACCACACTGAACAATACCGTACCACAATACTATACCACACCATATCACACCACACCACACCACACCACACCATACCACACCACACCACACCACAACTCACCACAACACTACCACACCACACCACACTATTTGCATTTGTATTTGTATTTTTTTTAATCACAACAGATTTCTCTGGGTGAAATTTGGGCTGCTCTCCCCAGGGAGAGCACGTCGCTACACTACAGCGCCACCCATTTTTTTGTATTTTTTCCTGCGTGCAGTTTTATTTGTTTTTCCTATCGAAGTGGATTTGTCTACAGAATTTTGCCAGGAGCAACCCTTTTGTTGCCATGGGTTCTTTTACATGCGTTTATTGTCTCAGCCGAATGACTAGAGTTCAGACCACCACTCAGGGTCTAGTGGGGGGGAGAAAATATCGGCGGCTGAGCCATGATTCGAACCAGCACGCTCAGATTCTCTCGCTTCCTAGGCGGACGAGTTACCTCAAGGCCATCACTAGACAGTACCCCAACACATAATACCACACCTTTCCATGCCATTACTGTATCATGCATTGTTTCTGTTGTACAATACAATGCAGTGCAATACAATGCAATGCAATATACAGAGCAATACAATGTTATATATATTATATACAATGGAATGCGATGCAGTGTCATACACAACCCAGTGCGTGCCATACACAGTGCAGTGCAGTGCCACACATTACAGTGTTTTATACAGTACAGCACACTACATACAACACAGCACAATGCAACACACCTGACAGTGGTGAAGGGTTCCACATGCACTCACCCATTGTTTCACCCCATCCCCAAACCCCCCTACCCTCCAACTACCCCTCACACCCCCCCCCCTCCCCCCCTCCCCCGCCCCCCAACACGTGCATGCCAGGGGCTGACACTGCTGAAAGTGTTTGGCCAATTTCTTTTCTCTGTACAGGCGCGTGCCAAATGTAGCACAAACTGTGTGTGTGTGAGCGTGGATGTGTGCATGCATGAGTGTGTGTTTGTGTGCGTGCATGAGTCTGTGTGTGTTTAAAATGACGCACAAAGTGTGTGTGTGTGTTTATGCGTATGCATGTGTGTACATTCGTTTGTGTGTATGAAGCAGAAAGAGCACGAGTCTCTGTGTGTGTCACTGTGTCTGTGAGTGTGTGTGTTTGCATTTGGGTATGTATGTCTATACAGGGGTGCACCAAATGAACCAGAAAAATGCATGTGTGTGTGTGTGTGTGTGTGTGTGTGTGTGTGTGTGTGTGTGTGCCTGCATGTACTTATACCAGAGTGTGCCAAATGAAGCAGAAAGTCTGTGTGTGTGTGTGTGTGTGTGTGTGTGTGTTCGTGTGCGCATGTGTGTGAGTGTATGTGCGTGTGTGTATGTGTATGCATGTGTGAATGTGTGTGTATGTGTGTGTGTGCGCGCTTGCTTGCATTTGTGCTCATGTGTGTATGTGAGTGTGTGGATGAGGGGAAAGACTTTTAGTTAGATGGGAATGGGGCAGATGGTGACTGTAAATATTAAAGCATTGTGTGGGTTAACCTGTACTGGCTGTAGTCATTGACTTTTTAGGTGGGGAGAGAGAACGCCTGCTGCTGAATGGAAGGGTGGGAATGAGAGTGTGATTGTGTGCCTGTCTAAACAACGGTGCGTGACTAATGAAGCAGAAAGTGTGTGTGTGTGTGTGTGTGTGTGTGTGGTGTGTGTGTGTGTGTGTGTGCAGCCTTTACATTGTGTGGGAATGGAGGCAGGTGGTTGAGGTAACTGTCCACTCCCAGGGCTGACTGACTTTGCTCCATGCACTATCGGTGTACCATGTAACATTTTCATCCGCTTGTGTGTGTGTGTGTGTGTGTGTGTGTGTGTGTATGTGTGTGAGGGGGGGGGATGCAGGGGGAGGGGGGGGAGGGAGCGAGGGGGGGTTAGTGGGGTGTGTGTGTGTGTGTGGGGGGGAACCACCATATCACCATATCTGGCTGGTGTGTTGGAGCGTGCAATTGTGTAATTGTGTGTGTTGGTGTATTGTTCGGATGTCGTGTGCGTGTGTGTGTGTGTGTGTGTGCGCGCGCGCGCGTGTGTGTGTGTGCATATGTGTGTGTGTGTGTGTGTGTGTGTGTGTGTGTGTGTGTATGTGTGTGCATGTAACTCGTTCTTTATGTCTGTTGGCCATCTCTGAAACTTGGACCAAGTTGAGTTTGCACACAGAGACACAGACAGACAGATAGACAGACAGATACACACACACACACACACACACTCTCTCTCTCTCTCTCTCTCTCTCTCTCTCTCTCTCTCTCTCTCACCCCCTCCCGACACCCTCTCTCTCTCACACACAGACATACAGACGCACACAACCACACACACACACACACACACACACACACACACACACACACACACACACACTCACACTTTAACACACTTACACACTTATTTCCCCCTGTCCCCTCTTACAAACACTCACCCTCTCCCCACCCCATTCCTGCTATCACCTCTTTTTTTTTATACACCTCCCACCCCCCACCCCTCTCACCCTCTCCCCACCCCCATTCCCTCGATCACCTCTTTTTTTTTATACACCTCCCACCCCCCACCCCTCTCACCCTCTCCCCACCCCATTCCCTCTATCACCTCTTTTTTTATTGGTTAAGTCCCCCTCCTTACATCACCCCCCTCACCCCCCCTCCCCCACCTTTCTCAACCTCCATTCGCCTCACATATCTTCCCTCAACTGAGCATTGACCACTTTCAGCAGCTATTGATTGATTGATTGATATGGATACTTATGTAGCGCCTGTCCCCCCCCCCTTCAGAGTCCTAGCTCTAACTAAGCGCATTACAAACACGGTGTCGTTTGCTGCGTGGCAGGCTGTTTAACTGGGTAGAGCCAAGTGACGGCCGCTTTTGGGTGCTCATCATTCGTTTCCCGTGTCATTGATCAGCTTTCAGTCACACACTTGCACACACGTGCACAAATGTGCACAAATGCACACAGGCAGACACACACGATACAACTTTAATTGTCCATGAAACAGGGAAACATACAGTAGACACACATACACACAGACACATATACACATAAATACACAGTATACACACACAAACACACAGTAGACACACAGACACATACACACAGACACATATACACACAAACACACAGTATACACACACAAACACATAGTAGACACACACACAGACACATGTACACACAAACACACAGTATACACACACATTTACATATATGCATGCGCGCGCTCGCACACACACTCCCACACACACACACACAGGACTTTATTAACTTTATTTATTAACCCCTTTACTGATCTACCCCTTTAAGATCTTTATTAATCCTTGAACTCATCAACCCCATCAGATCTTTATCAGCCCCTTAACTCATCAACCCCATCAGATCTTCATTAACCCCTTATCTCATCAACCCCATCAGATCTTCATTAACCCCTTAACTCATCAACCCCATCAGATCTTCATTAACCCCTTAACTCATCAACCCCATCAGATCTTCATTAACCCCTTATCTCATCAACCCCATCAGATCTTCATTAACCCCTTAACTCATCAACCCCATCAGAGTCATTAACGCCTTAACTCATCAATCCCATCAGATCTTCATTAACCCCTTATCTCATCAACCCCATCAGATCTTTATTGACCCCTTAACTCATCAACCCCATCAGATCTTCATTAACCCCTTAACTCATCAACCCCATCAGATCTTCATTAACCCCTTATCTCATCAACCCCATCAGATCTTCATTAACCCCTTAACTCATCAACCCCATCAAATCTTTATTAACCCCTAAACTCATCAACCCCATCAGATCTTCATTAACCCCTTAACTCATCAACCCCATCAGATCTCCATTAACCTCTTATCTCATCAACCCCATCAGATCTTTATTAACCCCTTAACTCATCAACCCCATCAGATCTTCATTAACCCCTTATCTCATCAACCCCATCAGATCTTCATTAACCCCTTATCTCATCAACCCCATCAGATCTTCATTAACCCCTTATCTCATCAACCCCATCAGATCTTCATTAACACCTTAACTCATCAACCCAATCAGATCTTCATTAACCCCTTATCTCATCAACCCCATCAGATCTTTATTCACCCCTTATCTCATCAACCCCATCAGATCTTTATCAACCCCTTAACTCATCACTTTTGGTGGTGGTGGTTTTATTGGCGTTGTCATCATTGTCACACACACACTCGCAGGCACATACACCCACATACAGACGGAGATACACAGAGGCATACACATCGATCGACACTCAGACACAGTGTGTGTGTATGTGTGTGTGTGTGTGTGTGTGTGTGTGTGCAAGGGTTGTGAGAGAGAGAGAGAGATAGAGAGTTTGTGCATGCACACATGTGAGTGTGTGTGTATGGGATAATGTTTCTGTGAGCATGTGTTTCCATTCCAGTATTCCATGCCCCCATCACTCTTCTTAACTCACTCAGTACGGCCAGTCCTCTCTTCTCCTCTACACAGACCCCTCGGATGTCCAGTGGGTGTCTGAATGACCCAACCTTTAGCTTCCGTCGTCAGAATTGTGGTATTCTTTGTCAACATTCACCTCTTCAGTATAAGAGCCTTCCGCTTGCAATATTTTGATGATGGTAATTGGACTGAAAGGCTGTTCACGTCGTCTCTTTCGCCGTTCGTATGGAGAGAGTTAACCCCCCACCTCCAGCAGTGTACCCCCTCCACCCCCATCTGCACCCCCACCTCCACCCCCACCTCCAACAGTGTATCCCCCCTCCACCCCCACCTCCAGCAGTGTACCCCCCCTCCACCCCCACCTCCACCCCCACCTCCACCCCCACCTCCAACAGTGTACCCCCCCTCCACCCCCACCTCCACCCCCACCTCCACCCCCACCTCCACCCCCACCTCCAGCAGTGTACCCCCCCTCCACCCCCACCTCCAACAGTGTATCCCCCCCTCCACCCCCACCTCCAACAGTGTATCCCTTCCTCCACCCCCACCTCCACCCCCACCTCCACCCCCACCTCCAACAGTGTACCCCCCCTCCACCCCCACCTCCAACAGTGTATCCCCCCCTCCACCCCCACCTCCAACAGTGTATCCCTTCCTCCACCCCCACCTCCACCCCCACCTCCACCCCCACCTCCAACAGTGTACCCCCCCTCCACCCCCACCTCCAACAGTGTATCCCCCCCTCCACCCCCACCTCCACCCCCACCTCCAACAGTGTATCCCTTCCTCCACCCCCACCTCCACCCCCACCTCCACCCCCACCTCCAACAGTGTACCCCCCCTCCACCCCCACCTCCAACAGTGTATCCCTTCCTCCACCCCCACCTCCACCCCCACCTCCAACAGTGTACCCCCCCTCCACCCCCACCTCCAACAGTGTATCCCCCCCTCCACCCCCACCTCCAACAGTGTATCCCTTCCTCCACCCCCACCTCCACCCCCACCTCCAACAGTGTATCCCTTCCTCCACCCCCACCTCCACCCCCACCTCCAGCAGTGTATTCACCTCCACCCCCACCTCCAGCAGTGTATCCCCCCTCCACCCCCACCTCCAACAGTGTATCCCTTCCTCCACCCCCACCTCCACCCCCACCTCCAGCAGTGTATTCACCTCCACCCCCACCTCCAGCAGTGTATCCCCCCTCCACCCCCACCTCCAACAGTGTATCCCTTCCTCCACCCCCACCTCCACCCCCACCTCCAGCAGTGTATTCACCTCCACCCCCACCTCCAGCAGTGTACCCCCCCTCCACCCCCACCTCCAACAGTGTATCCCCCCCTCCACCCCCACCTCCAACAGTGTATCCCTTCCTCCACCCCCACCTCCACCCCCACCTCCAACAGTGTATCCCTTCCTCCACCCCCACCTCCACCCCCACCTCCAGCAGTGTATCCCCCCTCCACCCCCACCTCCAGCAGTTGAGCGTATGTATACTTTGTTGCCTCAAAAGTCTCGCCCCCCTTTTTCTCACCCAGCCTTCCCTCCTTGCTCTCTCTGTCTCTGTCTCTCCACCATTTCTGTTGCCTCCCTCCTCTCTCTCTCTCTTTGTCTCTGTCTCTCCACTATTTCTGTTGCCTCCCTCCTCTCTCTCTTTCTGTCTCTGTCTCTCCACCATTTCTGTTGCCTCCCTCCCCTCTCTCTCTCTGTCTCTGTCTCTCCACCATTTCTGTTGCCTCCCTCCTCTCTCTCTCTCTGTCTCTGTCTCTCCACCATTTCTGTTGCCTCCCTCCTCTCTCTCTCTGTCTCTCTCTCTCCACCATTTCTGTTGCCTCCCTCCTCTCTCTGTCTCTGTCTCTCCACCATTTCTGTTGCCCCCCTCCTCTCTCTGTCTCTGTCTCTCCACCATTTCTGTTGCCTCCCTCCTCTCTCTCTCTCTCTGTCTCTGTCTCTCCACCATTTCTGTTGCCTCCCTCCTCTCTGTCTCTGTCTCTCCATTTCTGTTGCCTCCCTCCTCTCTCTCTGTGTCTCTGTCTCTCTCACCAATTCTGTTGCCTTCCCTCATTGCTCTCTCTGTCTCTCTCACCAATTCTGTTGCCTGTCCTCATTGTTCTCTGTCTCTCTCACCAATTCTGTTGCCTTCCCTCATTGCTCTCTCTGTCTCTCTCACCAATTCTGTTGCCTTCCCTCATTGCTCTCTCTGTCTCTCTCACCAATTCTGTTGCCTTCCCTCATTGCTCTCTCTGTCTCTCTCACCAATTCTGTTGCCTGTCCTCATTGTTCTCTGTCTCTCTCACCAATTCTGTTGCCTGTCCTCATTGTTCTCTCTGTCTGTCTCACCAGTTCTGTTGCCTTCCCTCATTGCTCTCTCTGTCTCTCTCACCAATTCTGTTGCCTTTCCTCATTGTTCTCTCTGTCTGTCTCACCAGTTCTGTTGCCTTCCCTCATTGCTCTCTCTGTCTCTCTCACCAATTCTGTTGCCTTTCCTCATTGCTCTCTCTGTCTCTCTCACCAATTCTGTTGCCTTTCCTCATTGCTCTCTCTGTCTCTCTCACCAATTCTGTTGCCTTCCCTCATTGTTCTCTCTGTCTCTCTCACCAATTCTGTTGCCTTCCCTCATTGCTCTCTCTGTCTCTCTCACCAATTCTGTTGCCTTTCCTCATTGCTCTGTCTGTCTCTCTCACCAATTCTGTTGCCTTTCCTCATTGCTCTCTCTGTCTCTCTCTCACCAGTTCTGTTGCCTTTCCTCATTGCTCTCTCTGTCTCTCTCTCACCAATTCTCTTGCCTTTCCTCATTTCTCTCTCTGTCTCTCTCTCACCAATTCTCTTGCCTTTCCTCATTGCTCTCTCTGTCTCTCTCACCAGTTCTGTTGCCTTCCCTCATTGCTCTCTCTGTCTCTCTTTCACCAATTCTGTTGCCTTTCCTCATTGTTCTGTCTGTCTCTCTCACCAGTTCTGTTGCCTGTCCTCATTGTTCTCTGTCTCTCTCACCAATTCTGTTGACTTTCCTCATTGTTCTCTGTCTCTCTCTCACCAATTCTGTTGCCTTCCCTCATTGCTCTCTCTGTCTCTCTCTCACCAATTCTCTTGCCTTCCCTCATTGCTCTCTCTGTCTCTCTCTCACCAATTCTGTTGCCTTCCCTCATTGCTCTCTCTCTCTCTCTCTCACCAATTCTGTTGCCTGTCCTCATTGTTCTCTCTGTCTCTCTCTCACCAATTCTGTTGCCTTTCCTCATTGTTCTCTCTGTCTCTCTCTCACCAATTCTGTTGCCTTCCCTCATTGCTCTCTCTGTCTCTCTCTCACCAATTCTGTTGCCTTCCCTCATTGCTCTCTCTCTCTCTCTCACCAATTCTGTTGCCTTTCCTCATTGTTATCTGTCTCTCTCTCTCACCAATTCTGTTGCCTTCCCTCATTGTTCTCTGTCTCTCTCACCTATTCTGTTGCCTTCCCTCATTGCTCTCTCTGTCTCTCTCACCAATTCTCTTGCCTTTCCTCATTTTGTCTCTCTGTCTCTCTCTCACCAATTCTCTTGCCTTTCCTCATTTTGTCTCTCTGTCTCTCTCTCACCAATTCTCTTGCCTTTCCTCATTGCTCTCTCTGTCTCTCTCACCAGTTCTGTTGCCTTCCCTCATTGCTCTCTCTGTCTCTCTCACCAATTCTGTTGCCTTCCCTCATTGCTCTCTCTGTCTCTCTCACCAATTCTGTTGCCTTTCCTCATTGCTCTCTCTGTCTCTCTCTCACCAGTTCTGTTGCCTTCCCTCATTGCTCTCTCTGTCTCTCTCACCAATTCTGTTGCCTTCCCTCATTGCTCTCTCTGTCTCTCTCTCACCAATTCTGTTGCCTTTCCTCATTGTTCTGTCTGTCTCTCTCACCAGTTCTGTTGCCTTCCCTCATTGCTCTCTCTGTCTCTCTCACCAATTCTGTTGCCTTTCCTCATTGTTCTCTCTGTCTGTCTCACCAGTTCTGTTGCCTTCCCTCATTGCTCTCTCTGTCTCTCTCACCAATTCTGTTGCCTTTCCTCATTGCTCTCTCTGTCTCTCTCACCAATTCTGTTGCCTTTCCTCATTGCTCTCTCTGTCTCTCTCACCAATTCTGTTGCCTTCCCTCATTGTTCTCTCTGTCTCTCTCACCAGTTCTGTTGCCTTCCCTCATTGCTCTCTCTGTCTCTCTCACCAATTCTGTTGCCTTTCCTCATTGCTCTGTCTGTCTCTCTCACCAATTCTGTTGCCTTTCCTCATTGCTCTCTCTGTCTCTCTCTCACCAGTTCTGTTGCCTTTCCTCATTGCTCTCTCTGTCTCTCTCTCACCAATTCTCTTGCCTTTCCTCATTTCTCTCTCTGTCTCTCTCTCACCAATTCTCTTGCCTTTCCTCATTGCTCTCTCTGTCTCTCTCACCAGTTCTGTTGCCTTCCCTCATTGCTCTCTCTGTCTCTCTTTCACCAATTCTGTTGCCTTTCCTCATTGTTCTGTCTGTCTCTCTCACCAGTTCTGTTGCCTGTCCTCATTGTTCTCTGTCTCTCTCACCAATTCTGTTGACTTTCCTCATTGTTCTCTGTCTCTCTCTCACCAATTCTGTTGCCTTCCCTCATTGCTCTCTCTGTCTCTCTCTCACCAATTCAATTGCCTTCCCTCATTGCTCTCTCTGTCTCTCTCTCACCAATTCTGTTGCCTTCCCTCATTGCTCTCTCTCTCTCTCTCACCAATTCTGTTGCCTGTCCTCATTGCTCTCTCTGTCTCTCTCTCACCAATTCTCTTGCCTTCCCTCATTGCTCTCTCTGTCTCTCTCTCACCAATTCTGTTGCCTTCCCTCATTGCTCTCTCTGTCTCTCTCTCACCAATTCTGTTGCCTTCCCTCATTGCTCTCTCTCTCTCACCAATTCTGTTGCCTTTCCTCATTTCTCTCTCTGTCTCTCTCTCACCAATTCTCTTGCCTTTCCTCATTGCTCTCTCTGTCTCTCTCACCAGTTCTGTTGCCTTCCCTCATTGCTCTCTCTGTCTCTCTTTCACCAATTCTGTTGCCTTTCCTCATTGTTCTGTCTGTCTCTCTCACCAGTTCTGTTGCCTGTCCTCATTGTTCTCTGTCTCTCTCACCAATTCTGTTGACTTTCCTCATTGTTCTCTGTCTCTCTCTCACCAATTCTGTTGCCTTCCCTCATTGCTCTCTCTGTCTCTCTCTCACCAATTCAATTGCCTTCCCTCATTGCTCTCTCTGTCTCTCTCTCACCAATTCTGTTGCCTTCCCTCATTGCTCTCTCTCTCTCTCTCACCAATTCTGTTGCCTGTCCTCATTGCTCTCTCTGTCTCTCTCTCACCAATTCTCTTGCCTTCCCTCATTGCTCTCTCTGTCTCTCTCTCACCAATTCTGTTGCCTTCCCTCATTGCTCTCTCTGTCTCTCTCTCACCAATTCTGTTGCCTTCCCTCATTGCTCTCTCTCTCTCACCAATTCTGTTGCCTTTCCTCATTGTTCTCTCTGTCTCTCTCACTCACCAATTCTGTTGCCTTCCCTCATTGTTCTCTCTGTCTCTCTCACCAATTCTGTTGCCTTCCCTCATTGCTCTCTCTGTCTCTCTCTCACCAATTCTCTTGCCTTTCCTCATTTTGTCTCTCTGTCTCTCTCTCACCAATTCTCTTGCCTTTCCTCATTGCTCTCTCTGTCTCTCTCACCAGTTCTGTTGCCTTCCCTCATTGCTCTCTCTGTCTCTCTCACCAATTCTGTTGCCTTCCCTCATTGCTCTCTCTGTCTCTCTCACCAATTCTGTTGCCTTCCCTCATTGCTCTCTCTGTCTCTCTCACCAATTCTGTTGCCTTCCCTCATTGTTCTCTCTGTCTCTCTCACCAATTCTGTTGCCTTTCCTCATTGCTCTCTCTGTCTCTCTCTCACCAATTCTGTTGCCTTTCCTCATTGCTCTCTCTGTCTCTCTCTCTCTCACCAATTCTGTTGCCTTTCCTCATTTCTCTTTCTGTGTCTCTCACCTATTGTGTTTTCACATCACTGTCTTAGTGTCACAGTTTTTCTTCTTGCCACTCTGGAAAGTTCAGCATTGTTGAATAATTCAGCGGTCCCAAGGAAATAACTCAGCTGATATTGCCTATAACCGAGTGTTGGGTAATGGACTTTTTTTCAATAATTCAGCGGGCTGAAAGAGGTGGGTTTTTTTTTTCGTGCCAAGACTCCGAGACAGCTTGGGGCGCCAGACAGGTGACATTGATCCAAAGCTCTGAGAAACTTGACGGCGACCAGGTGTGGGTGTGTTTGTATGTCTGTGTGTGTGGTGGTGGTGGGGGGGAGGGTTTGTATGTCTGTGTGTGTGGTGGTGGGGGGGGGAGGGTTTGTATGTCTGTGTGTGTGTGGTGGGGGGGAGGGTTTGAATGTCTGTGTGTGTGTGGTGGGGGAGGGAGGGTTTGTATGTCTGTGTGTGTGGTGGTGGGGGGGGGGGGGGGTTTGTATGTCTGTGTGTGTGGTGGGGGGGAGGGTTTGTATGTCTGTGTGTGTGGTGGTGGGGGGAGGAGGGTTTGTATGTCTGTGTGTGTGGTGGGGGAGGGAGGGTTTGTATGTCTGTGTGTGTGGTGGGGGCGTGTTTGTATGTCTGTGTGTGTGGTGGCGGGGGGGGGGGGAGGGTTTGTATGTCTGTGTGTGTGGTGGGGGGAGGAGGGTTTGTATGTCTGTGTGTGTGGTGGGGGGGGTTGTATGTCTGTGTGTGGTGGGGGGGGGGGGGGTTGTATGTCTGTATGTGTGGTGGGGGGGAGGAGGGTTTGTATGTCTGTGTGTGTGGTGGGGGGGAGGAGGGTTTGTATGTCTGTGTGTGTGGTGTGGGCATGTTTGTATGTCTGTGTGTGGTGGGGGGGGGGGGTTGTATGTCTGTATGTGTGGTGGGGGGGAGGAGGGTTTGTATGTCTGTGTGTGTGTGTGGTGGGGGGGAGGGTTTGTATGTCTGTGTGTGTGGTGGGGGGGAGGGTTTGTATGTCTGTGTGTGTGTGGTGGGGGGGAGGGTTTGTATGTCTGTGTGTGTGTGGTGGGGGGGGGAGGGTTTGTATGTCTGTGTGTGTGGTGGGGGAGGGAGGGTTTGTATGTCTGTGTGTGTGGTGGGGAGGGAGGATTTGTATGTGTGTGTGTGGTGGAGTGAGGGTTTGTATGTCTGTGTGTGTGTGGTGGGGGTTGGGGGTGGTGGTTGTATGTCTGTGTGTGTGTGGTGGGGGAAGGGTTTGTATGTGTGTGTGCAGTGGGGGGGAGGGTTTGTATGTCTGTGTGTGTGTGGTGGGGAGGAGGGGTGGGGAAAGAGAAAGGGTGTCGTTGTGTGTGTGTGTGACTGTGAGAGAGAAAGAAGTGCATGTGTGTGTGTGGGGGGGGGGGGGGCGGGAGGGAGAGGAGAAGTGGTCAGAGGTGTTTGTGTGTGTGTGTGCATGCATGTGTCTGTATGTGTGTGTGTGTGTGTCTGTGTGTATGTATGTGTGTGTGTGTGTTTGTGTGTGTTGTGTGGAGGGGGTGGAGGATTTAGATGTTAGGGTGAGGCGGATCAGTGGTGGTGTCCGGTGAGTTATGGATCAGGAAATGGCCGGTGACACTGACTTTGTCCAGGCAGAGGTGTGGATGACAGAATGTATCGTGTAGGTGTTTTTTTGTTTGTTGTTGATGTATGACAGAGAAGTTTGGACAAGCAGAAAAAAAAAGAAGAGTCATTTGTGTCTTGTTGGATGCTTGCTGTTGTATGTTTGTTTTTGATCATTTTTAATTCATGACAGACATCGACACACAAATCATTTCTAATTCATGACAGACATTCACACACATGCTTAACTGTGAACCAAAAGGATGAAACACAAAGCTTATAAACACGCTTAGACAGAAGGCTGGAGAAACTAGAGATGGAGGAAGAGAGGGAGGAGCTGTTGTGGAAAGAGGTGGTTTTTAAGGCCGGTTTTAAGACCAGGCTGGAAAGAGGTGGGTTTTAAGACCAGGCTGGAAAGAGGTGGGTTTTAAGGCCAGTATTTATACTGAAACCCGTGTTTTTCAGAAGCCCACAGGGCATTCTTATCAGTAACACAAATCCATTGAGAAAATTTTTGGGTATACTGTATGTAGTGCATAATCTTGTAAAAAATAAAACCAACAACAATAACAAAAACAAAATTAAAAACAAATTGCCAGAATTTGCCTCTAAAAAAAAAAAAAAAAAGTTTTAAAAATCCTGTTTTTCTGAGAACTGAACTCAGCAGGCTGTTGTCCCAACACCCTGTCCCAACTTTCAGTATTTTTTGCAGTTGCCTATTCCCGTCTCTGATTTTGGAGTGAGTCTAGAAATGGGGGAAACAGACTTGGTCACACTCACTCACTCACTCATTCCCTCGACCGCTGGGGTTGTTGGGGGGACATGAGGAAGATGTCATAGCTCGCCACGCCGTTCTGTTGGCAGCTGTCGTGAGGAGATCTGGTATCGTCATTTTGGTCCATTCCTTGACGTTGTCGGACCAGCTCTTTCTCTGCCGCCCCTGTCTGCGCCCTCCCTCTGCAGTCCCTTGCAGGATGGTTTTGGAGAGGGTGTTATGTCGTATGACGTGACCAAACCATACCATCTTCCTTTGTTTGACAGTCGCCAGCAGTGGTTCTTGGGGCCCAACAAGGTTGCTGACCAGGTTCCGCACATAGTCATTGGTCTTGTGCTCCTTGTAGGAGATGTGTAGTAGTCTCCTCAAGCACTTGGTTTCGATTGCTTGGATTCTTCTTTCTGTTTCAACCATCAGTGTCACACTGTGCCCTGAATGTGCTCCTGCCCCCCCAATACAATTGATGGAACAACTTGTTCCCCAGTCTTTCCCCCCTGTCTCTTAAATCAGCCACAGAGCTGGCTCCATTGTCTGCAGGCCTCTCTGGGAGATCTTACTCTGATGAATTGTGCCGCTGCTGTCTTCACCCCTTTTCTGCTGACTCCATTCTTGTTGCAGGTGTTTTGAGTAACACTGTGTGTGTGTGTGTGTGTGTGTGTTTGATAATAGAAGAGTATTTACACAAGCAAGTTATGCTCTACCCTCACCTGTGTGTGTGTGTGCGCACACGCACACACACTCTCTCTTACACACACTCACACACACAAGCACGCATGCATGCACACTCACACATGCACACGCACATGCACACACACACATACGCACACACACACACACACAACACCCCCCCCCCCCCCCACCCACCCGCCCTGCCAAAACACACACACATGCACTTAACTCACACACACACACACACACTTACACAAACACATACACACACACATACACACACACACATGCACAAGCACACACACACACACACACACATGCACGCACACACACACATTTAAACACACACACACTTACAAAAAAAAAAAGAAAAAGAAGCTGAATCCGATGCACACAAGATGACAGATACATACCACAGTCAAGCTATCATTCGACTGTAAGCAAGTTTCACTCTGATCACTTAGACATTTCACAGGTAATGTTTATATTCATAAACATTGGTGACCATCTCACCAACTGGCTATCAGTAATGAGCATAATGTGATAAGCAAACAACAACAACAACAAAACAAAAACAAACAACCAAGCGAAGAAAAAACAAACAAAAAGAAAATACAGACACAAAACCCCACACCAACAACAACCTTTACAATGCTTGTAAGTACAAGAGAAGCAGTGATTCTTCTTTTCTTCTTCTTCTGCGTTCACTCGTATGCACAGGAGTGGGCTTTTACGTGTATGACCGTTTTTACCCCGCCATGTAGGCAGCCATACTCCGTTTTCGGGGGTGTGCATGCTGGGTATGTACTTGTTTCCATAACCCACCGAATGCTGACATGGATTACAGGATCTTTAACATGCGTATTTGATCTTCTGCTTGCATATACACACGAAGGCGGTTCAGGCACTAGCAGGTCTGCACATATGTTGACCAGGGAGATCGTAAAAAACTCCACCCTTTACCCACCAGGCGCTGTCACCGTGATTCGAACCCGGGACCCTCAGATTGACAGTCCAACGCTTTAACCACACGGCTATTGCGCCCGTCAAAAAGCAGTGATGAACCTTGAATGCCTACCACACTGATGTCATGTCACCAAGGTTTGGTAGCGAAGGGGTTAACCTGCCCAGAGACTGGGGGGATGTCTGCAGATGAACATGTTGAATGTGTGTGATGTAAAATGTTGGTAGGGGTGGGTGGGGTGTGGGGGGCTCGTGGGGGTGGTGGCTGGATTGCTTTGGGATGGATTGGGATTGGTTTGTGCCGGTTCCTAACTTTGTTCAATTCTCGGGTGACGCTGGGGATTTGGGCCCAGCGGGTTTGATTCTGTAAGATTGATTAGAGAAATCTCTCATTCTGTCTGGCTGGCTGGCTGATTGTGTGTGTGTGTGTGTGTCTGAGTGTCTCTCTTCTTCTCTGTGTGTGTCTGTCTGATTGTCTGTGTGTGTGTCTGTCTGATTGTCTGTGTGTGTGTCTGTCTGATTGTCTGTGTGTATGTGTGTGTGTGTGTGTCTGAGTGTCTCTCTTCTTCTCTGTGTGTGTCTGTCTGATTGTCTGTGTGTGTCTGTCTGATTGTGTGTGTGTGTGTGTGTGTGTGTGTGATTGTCTCTGTGTGTGTGTGTGTGTGTGTGTGTGTGTGTGTGTGTGTCTGATTGTCTGTGTGTGTGTCTGTGTGTGTGTGTGTGTGTGTGTCTGATTGTCTGTGTGTGTGTGTGAGTGTCTCTCTTCTCTGTGTGTGTGTGTCTGATTGTCTGTGTGTGTGTGTGT
>NC_134904.1:18473574-18481074 GCF_041734735.1 Babylonia areolata | reverse complement strand
ATACAGTGCAACACAGCACAACACAACACAACACAATACAACACAACACAGCACAACACAACACAACACAACACAACACAGCACAACACAACACAACACAACACAACACAACACAACACAACACAACACAATACAGTGCAACACAGCACAACACAACACAACACAACACAGCACAACACAACACAACACAATACAGTGCAACACAACACAACACAACACAACACAACACAATACAGTGCAACACAACACAACACAACACAGCACAGCACAACACAACACAACACAACACAACACAACGCAGCACAACACAACACAACACAACGCAGCACAACACAACACAACACAACACAACACAACACAAGGCAGTGCAACACAACACAACACAATGCAACGCAACACAGCACAACACAGCACAACACAACACAGCACAGCACAGCACAGCACAGCACAGCACAGTGCAACACAACACAACAAAGTGCAACACAACACAACACAACACAACACAACCCAGTGCAGTGCAATACAACACAACGCAGTGCAGCATAACACAACACATACACAACACAACACAACACATACACAACACAACACAACCCAATGCAGTGCAACACAACACAACACAACACATACACAACACAACACATACACAACACAACACAACACAACACAACACAACACATACACAACACAACACAACCCAATGAAGTGCAACACAACACAACACAACACATACACAACACAACACATACACAACACAACACAGCACAGCACAGCACAACACAACACAACACAACACAACACAACACAACACATTGCAGCATAACACAACACAACACAACACAGTGCGGTACAACACAACCCAACACAACACAACACAACACAGTGCAGTACAACACAAGGCATTCCACACATGTTTTCTGTCCACTACCCAGGACATGAGGGAGGCCTGACAAACCAGACTGTCCACAGAGGAACACAGCGACTGCTTCTCACCACTACAGGGTACGTCTGGGTGTCTGGGTGTGGGGTGTGTGTGGGGGTGGGTGGGTGGGTGGGTGTGTGGGTGTGGGTGGATGTGTGGGTGTGGGTGTGTGTGGGTGTGTCTGTGTGTGTTTGTGTGTGTGTTGAAGGGAGTTGGATCAGTTGTGTCATGACATCTCTTTGCAGTGAGTGTGTGAAGAATTGATTCATTTTATTATTATTTCTTTATTTTTCCAGTTGTGTTTTGCACATGTACGTAAAGCGTTTTGAGTCCTGTTTGAGAAAAAAAGTATAGGTAAGTTGTTCCTTATTACCATCATTGTTAATGAGTTCTGCCTCTGGATGTGGCACCGTTGGTCAGGTGGTGGACTTGTGATCCAGTGTTCACCAGTGATCAGGGTTCCAGTCCCTGTTTCAGCATGGTGTTGTGTCCTTGGGATCCGATTTACCTCACTGCACCCAGGTGTGAACGGATACCTGACTTCGGTTGGGGAAGGTTGAAGCAGTGGAAGGGGACGATTAGGCCCCGCCTTTCTGTGCCGCACTAAAGACACTGTGGATATGAATTCACTGCCTTTCTGTGCCGAGCTAAAGACACAGTGGATATGAATTCACTGCCTTTCTGTGCCGAGCTAAAGACACAGTGGATATGAATTCACTGCCTTCCTGTGCCGAGCTAAAGACACAGGGAATATGAATTCACTGCCTTCCTGTGCTAAGCTAAAGACACAGGGGATATGAATTCACTGCCTTTCTATGCTGAGCTAAAGACACAGTGGATATGAATTCACTGCCTTTCTGTGCCGAGCTATAGACACAGTGGATATGAATTCACTGCCTTTCTGTGCTGAGCTAAAACTCACAGTGGATATGAATTCACTGCCTTTCTGTGCCGAGCTAAAGACACGGTGGATATGAATTCACTGCCTTTTCTGTGCCGAGCTAAAGACACAGGGGATATGAATTCACTGCCTTTCTGTGCCGAGCTAAAGACACAGTGGATATGAATTCACTGCCTTCTTGTGCCGAGCTAAAGACTCCGTGGATATGAATTCACTGCCTCTCTGTGCCGAGCTAAAGACACTGTGGATATGAATTCACTGCCTTTCTGTGCCGCACTAAAGACACTGTGGATATGAATTCACTGCCTTTCTGTGCCGAGCTAAAGACACAGTGGATATGAATTCACTGCCTTTCTATGCTGAGCTAAAGACACAGGGGATATGAATTCACTGCCTTCCTGTGCCGAGCTAAAGACACTGTGGATATGAATTCACTGCTTTTCTGTGCCGAGCTAAAGACTCGGAAACAGAAATCGTCTCTAAACATGCACACATGCACGCATGCCTGCACTTTCTCTCTCTCTCTCTCTCTCTCTCTCTCTCTCTCTCTCTCTCTCTTATAGATTATTCTTGACTGGAGAAAACCTGCTGGAACCATGCCAGTAAACTTGAAACTGGGGTTTGACTCTGATAGAGAAAATGGTAACGAAAATTTGCACAAAATTGATTGTATGTTTTCATGTTTTCTTCCTTAACTCACTCAGTACGGCCAGTCCTCTCTTCTCCTCTACACAGACCCCTCGGATGTCCAGTGGGTGTCTCAATGACCCAACCTTTAGCTTCCGTCATCAGAATTGTGGTATTCTTTGTCAGCATTCACCTCTTCAGTATGGGAGCCTTCCGCTTGCAATATTTTGATGGTTGTAATTGGGGTGAAACGCTGTTAACGTCTTCTCTTTCGCCGTTCGTATGGAGAGAGTTAACCAAAGGACATTACAGCAGCAGAAGGTTAACCAGTATGTTGTACAGACTATGATTGGATGCTTTAAAAACTAAGTTTACTTCTAAAATTACTGGCATTTGTGGTAATGAAATTACCCCCCTGCATACCGTCTGTGAATGTGAACAGCTGAAAACATTTTTACCTCATTCATTTACAAAATTTGCAGTTCCATCTGCTTCCATTGCAGACGTTTTATACGACAATCACCTTCTGTTTGAAATAGTTCAGTTTAATTTGGAGCCCCATTAGCTCTTAGTAGTAGTTTTACTGATTGAATAGTTAGTTTGTTGTTTGTTTGATTTATACATTTTTGTGTGTAATGCAAATTGGGGAGAGAGCAATAGGAAAAGTAGTGATTTCATGAGGCAGGGGTGGGGTGGAGAAGGGAGGGAGTTTCACTTCAGTCATAATTTTGGATGGACGTTGAACAAAAGAACACACAGACACACGCACACATGCACACACACACACACACACACACACACACACACACACAGAGAATTAGATGATGAAATTGTTTTTTGTTGATGCAGTTGGACATGCTCCAAGGGTGGATGGAATATGGTGTCAACGTCATTATCTCCACCATCATTTTCATCAGTCATTGTCATCATATTGTAGTTATCATCATACTTTTCTTTCTGTAATCATCATCTTCATCATCATCAGTGTGATTCAAATCTTAAACAACAGCAACAACAACAGAATAGTAACCCAGCAGATGCACTTTTGAATTTCTTTTAAAATTATCTTGTTTATTTTCAAGAACAGTTTGCTGTTGCCCTTGTTAGCTGTCGCAAGGGGAGACGGTTGTAGGAAGAATCTATCAGTTGCTTGTCAGCTTGGTATGCATCAGGCTGGTATTTATTAATGTTTTTTTTTGGTTTTTTTTTAAATACCACCACCACTACTGCAAGCGTCTGACAGATGTCAGCTGAGAGAAGCGATCAATATGGCTGACAAGTCGTCTGTCTGCTGGACCCACAGTTTCCCGTTATTCAACGGTGCACAGCCATATTTGGTTGGTTGTTTTGCCATGACAGCTGTCAGGCTTCAGCCCTCTGGTAGGGCTGTTTCAGTTATCAATTGGTTTTTTTTTAGGGGGGGAGAGTGGTTGGGGGTGGGGGGGACCATATTCAATAGAGCACACGCAATACAAGGTGCTGTGGCTGAACTGGTTAGACGTTGGCCTTGTGATCCAGCGCTCAGCAGTGACCGGGGTTCGAGGACCTGTTTCAGCATGGTCACTTTACTCTGATTCTCCTGGCTCCACCAGCTGGGAATGGGTGCTTGACTTGGTTGAGGAAGGTCGAAGAGGCAGGAGGCATGTGGTTGAGGAAGGTTGAAGAGGCAGGAGGCATGTGGTTGAGGAAGGTTGAAGAGGCAGGAGGCATGTGGTTGAGGAAGGTTGAAGAGGCAGGAGGCATTTGGTTGAGGAAGGTTGAAGAGGCAGGAGGCACTTGGTTGAGGAAGGTTGAAGAGGCAGGAGGCACTTGGTTGAGGAAAGTTGAAGAGGCAGGAGGCATGTGGTTGAGGAAGGTTGAAGAGGCAGGAGGCATGTGGTTGAGGAAGGTTGAAGAGGCAGGAGGCATGTGGTTGAGGAAGGTTGAAGAGGCAGGAGGCATGTGGTTGAGGAAGGTTGAAGAGGCAGGAGGCACTTGGTTGAGGAAGGTTGAAGAGGCAGGAGGCATTTGGTTGAGGAAGGTTGAAGAGGCAGGAGGCATGTGGTTGAGGAAGGTTGAAGAGGCAGGAGGCATTTGGTTGAGGAAGGTTGAAGAGGAAGGAGAGGTCTGGTCCCCTGCCATCCTTTACCAAGTCCTAGACACAGTGGATGTGAATTCACTGCCTTCCTTTACCAAGTCCTAAACACAGTGGATGTGAATTCACTGCCTTCCTTTACCAAGTCCTAAACACAGTGGATGTGAATTCACTGCCTTCCTAGACACAGTGGATATGAATTCACTGCCTTCCTAGACACAGTGGATGTGAATTCACTGCCTTCCTGGACACAGTGGATGTGAATTCACTGCCTTCCTGGACACAGTGGATGTGAATTCACTGCCTTCCTAGACACAGTGGATGTGAATTCACTGCCTTCCTGGACACAGTGGATGTGAATTCACTGCCTTCCTGGACACAGTGGATGTGAATTCACTGCCTTCCTAGACACAGTCGATGTGGATTCACTGCCTTCCTTGACACAGTGGATGTGAATTCACTGCCTTCCTGGACACAGTGGATGTGAATTCACTGCCTTCCTGGACACAGTGGATGTGAATTCTCTGCCTTCCTGGACACCGTGGATGTGAATTCACTGCCTTCCTGGACACAGTGGATGTGAATTCACTGCCTTCCTGGACACAGTGGATGTGAATTCACTGCCACGATGGCTGTAAAAGGCTGTAGGACGTTCAACCACTCATTTTTTTTCTCCAAACACACATACAAAATGCTGACACTTTTAAACTCAGTGGTTTCATGTTCATGAAAAAGGGTACTGTATACAGCAACAAGTTCATGAAAAAGGGTACTGTATACTGCAACATGTTCATGAAAAAAGGGTACTGTATACTGCAACATGTTCATTAAAAAGGGTACTGTATGCTGCAACATGTTCATGAAAAAGGGTACTGTATACAGCAACAAGTTCATGAAAAAGGGTACGGTATACTGCAACATGTTCATGAAAAAGGGTACTGTATACTGCAACATGTTCATGAAAAGGGGTACTGTATACGGCAACATGTTCATGAAAAAGGGTACTGTATACGGCAACATGTTCATGAAAAAAGGAACTGTATACTGCAACAAGTTCATGAAAAAGGGTACTGTATACTGCAACATGTTCATGAAAAAGGGTACTGTATACTGCAACAAGTTCATTAAAAAGGGTACTGTTTACTGCAACATGTTCATGAACAAGGGTACTGTATACTGCAACATGTTCATGAAAAAAGGAACTGTATACTGCAACAAGTTCATGAAAAAGGGTACTGTATACTGCAACATGTTCATGAAAAAGGGTACTGTATACTGCAACATGTTCATGAAAAGGGGTACTGCATACGGCAACATGTTCATGAAAAAGGGTACTGTATACGGCAACATGTTCATGAAAAAAGGAACTGTATACTGCAACAAGTTCATGAAAAAGGGTACTGTATACTGCAACATGTTCATGAAAAAGGGTACTGTATACTGCAACATGTTCATGAACAAGGGTACTGTATACTGCAACATGTTCATGAACAAGGGTACTGTACACTGCAGCATATTCTCTCTGTGGCTGAACCCTTTGTGTTTCATATACTTATAAAAACAACAACAAAAAACCCACCCCAAACCAGACAAAATATGGGACTTCTTCTTCTTCTGCGTTCGTGGGCTTCAACTCCCACGTTCACTCGTATATACGCGAGTGGGCTTTTACGTGTATGACCGTTTTTACCCCGCCATGTAGGCAACCATACTCCGTTTTCGGGGGTGTGCATGCTGGGTATGTTCTTGTTTCCATAACCCACCGAACGCTGACATGGATTAACGTGCGTATTTGATCTTATGCTTGCGCATACACATGAAGGGGGTTCAGGCACTGGCAGGTCTGCACATATGTTGACCTGGGAGATCATAAAAATCTCCACCCTTTACCCACCAGGCGCCGTCACCGTGATTCGAACCCGAGACCCTCAGATCGAAAGTCCAACGCTTCAACCATTCGGCTATGGCGCCCGCAAAATATGGGACATCTCTTGTACCTTGCTGCTTGTTGCAGAAGCTAGCAGTAAGGATTACTGGGTAGGGGTTGACATGTGCAAACGCTTGTAACCATCCTCGTCGAGCCAGTGTGCCAAACTGGTATCAGTTATGGCAGAGCTTTCACGGAACGTCTGTTGTAAACACAGCAATATATATATATATATATATATATATATATATATATATATATATATATATATATATATATATATATATATATATATATATATATATCCAGTGTACCCAGGAAACAGCACAGGTAACAGACACATCCATGACGGAAATAAAGCACTGCAGTAGACTTTAGACTGTATCATACAGCAGATATTCCATGATGATGGTGATGATGATGATGATTATTAGCAATAGCAGCAGCAGCAGCAGCAGCAGTACTAGTAGCCGTAACTGCAGCAACAGCAGCAGCAGTAGTAGTAGCCGTAGCAGTAGTAGCCATAACTGCAGCAACAGCAGCAGCAGCAGTAGTAGTAGTAGTAGTAGCCGTAACGGCATCAGCAGCAGCAGTAGTAGTAGTGGTAGTAGTAGTAGTAGCCATAACTGCATCAACAGCAGCAGCAGCAGCAGCAGCAGTAGTAGTAGTAGTAGTAGTAGTAGTAGTAGCAGCAGCAGCACTGGCAGCAGCAGTAGCAGCAGAGGTGACAGTAGATCTATCAAAGTTTCAAACTTTCCCTGTAAGCCACCACCCCCAGCCTCCCCCCAAACAACAACATCAACAACAACAACAAAAACCAAAACACAAACACACACACAAAAACCCCCAACAGCGACAGAGTAGCTGTTGTGTGACTGTGGCATTGTTCCTTTCCATTGTAAAGCTGCTTGGCCTTTGTCACAGAAACATGTTGTGACAAGAAGCTGCATGGTCTTTGTCACAGAAACATGTTGTGACAAGAAGCTGCTTGGCCTTTGTCACAGAAACATGTTGTGACAAGAAGCTGCATGGCCTTTGTCACAGAAACA